>NW_027140338.1:147500-175000 GCF_036365525.1 Heterodontus francisci
GTCCTAGTGTGTGAGTGAGTCTGAGTGTGTGTGAGTTTGAGTGTGTATGTGAGTCTGAGTGTGTGTGTGTGAGTCTGGGTGTGTGTGAGTCTGAGTGTGTGTGAGTCTGAGTGTGTGTGTGAGTCTGAGTGTGTGTGAGTCTGAGTGTGTGTGAGTCTGTGTGTGTGTGTGAGTCTGAGTGTGTGTGTTTGTGTGAGTCTGAGTGTATGTCTGAGTGTGTGTGAGTCTGTGTGTGTGTGTGAATCTGAGTGCGTGTGTGTGAGTCTGAGTGTATGTGTGTGTGTCTGAGTGTATGTGTGTGTGTCTGAGTGTGTGTGAGTCTGTGTGTGTGTGTGAATCTGAGTGCGTGTGTGTGAGTCTGAGTGTGTGTGTGTGTGAGTCTGAGTGTGTGTGTGAGTCTGAGTGTGTGAGTGAGTCTGAGTGTGTGTGTGAGTCCTAGTGTGTGAGTGAGTCTGAGTGTGTGTGAGTTTGAGTGTGTATGTGAGTCTGAGTGTGTGTGTGAATCTGAGTGCGTGTGTGTGAGTCTGAGTGTGTGTGTGTGTGTCTGAGTGTGTGTGTGAATCTGAGTGCGTGTGTGTGAGTCTGAGTGTGTGTGTGTGTGTCTGAGTGTGTGTGAGTCTGTGTGTGTGTGAGTCTGAGTGCGTGTGTGTGAGTCTGAGTGTGTGAGTGAGTCTGAGTGTGTGTGTGAATCTGAGTGCGTGTGTGTGAGTCTGAGTGTGTGTGTGTGTGTCTGAGTGTGTGTGAGTCTGTGTGTGTGTGTGAGTCTGAGTGCGTGTGTGTGAGTCTGAGTGTGTGAGTGAGTCTGAGTGTGTGTGTGAGTCTGAGTGTGTGAGTGAGTCTGAGTGTGTGTGTGAGTCCTAGTGTGTGAGTGAGTCTGAGTGTGTGTGAGTTTGAGTGTGTATGTGAGTCTGAGTGTGTGTGTGTGAGTCTGGGTGTGTGTGAGTCTGAGTGTGTGTGAGTTTGAGTGTGTATGTGAGTCTGAGTGTGTGAGTCTGAGTGTGTGTGAGTCTGAGTGTGTGTGTGTGAGTCTGGGTGAGTGTGTGTGACTCTGAGTGTGTGTGTGTGAGTCTGTGTGTGTGTGTGAGTCTGAGTGCATGTGTGTGAGTCTGAGTGTGTGAGTGAGTCTGAGTGTGTGTGTGAGTCTGAGTGTGTGAGTGAGTCTGAGTGTATGTGTGTGTGTCTGAGTGTGTGAGTGAGTCTGAGTGTGTGTGTGAGTCCTAGTGTGTGAGTGAGTCTGAGTGTGTGTGAGTTTGAGTGTGTATGTGAGTCTGAGTGTGTGTGTGTGAGTCTGGGTGTGTGTGAGTCTGAGTGTGTGTGAGTTTGAGTGTGTATGTGAGTCTGAGTGTGTGTGTGTGAGTCTGGGTGTGTGTGAGTCTGAGTGTGTGTGAGTTTGAGTGTGTGTGTGAGTCCTAGTGTGTGAGTGAGTCTGAGTGTGTGTGAGTTTGAGTGTGTATGTGAGTCTGAGTGTGTGTGTGTGAGTCTGAGTGTGTGTGTGTGAGTCTGGGTGAGTGTGTGTGAGTCTGAGTGAGTGTGTGTGAGTCTGAATGAGTGTGTGTGAGTCTGAGTGTGTGTGAGTCTGAGTGTGTGTGTGTGAGTCTGAGTGTGTGTGTGAGTCTGAGTGTGTGTGTGAGTCTGTGTGTGTGAGTCTGTGTGGACTATGGGGAGAGAGCGGGGCAGTGAGATTAGTTTGGGGATTGATACAGGGATATGGGGAGAGCGCGGGGCAGTGGGATTAGTTTGGGGATTGATACAGGGCTATGGGGAGAGAGCGGGGCAGTGGGATTAGTTTGGGGATTGATACAGGGCTATGGGGAGAGAGCGGGGCAGTGGGATTAGTTTGGGGATTGATACAGGGATATGGGGAGAGAGCGGGGCAGTGGGATTAGTTTGGGGATTGATACAGGGATATGGGGAGAGAGCGGGGCAGTGGGATTAGTTTGGGGATTGATACAGGGATATGGGGAGAGAGCGGGGCAGTGGGATTAGTTTGGGGATTGATACAGGGATATGGGGAGAGAGCGGGGCAGTGGGATTAGTTTGGGGATTGATACAGGGATATGGGGAGAGAGCGGGGCAGTGGGATTAGTTTGGGGATTGATACAGGGATATGGGGAGAGAGTGGGGCAGTGGGATTAGTTTGGGGATTGATACAGGGATATGGGGAGAGAGCGGGTCAGTGGGATTAGTTTGGGGATTGATACAGGGCTATGGGGAGAGAGTGGGGCAGTGGGATTAGTTTGGGGATTGATACAGGGATATGGGGAGAGAGCGGGGCAGTGGGATTAGTTTGGGGATTGATACAGGGATATGGGGAGAGAGCGGGGCAGTGGGATTAGTTTGGGGATTGATACAGGGATATGGGGAGAGAGCGGGGCAGTGGGATTAGTTTGGGGATTGATACAGGGATATGGGGAGAGAGCGGGGCAGTGGGATTAGTTTGGGAATTGATACTGGGCTATGGGGAGAGAGCGGGGCAGTGGGATTAGTTTGGGAATTGATACTGGGCTATGGGGAGAGAGCGGGGCAGTGGGATTAGTTTGGGGATTGATACAGGGATATGGGGAGGGAGCGGGTCAGTGGGATTAGTTTGGGGATTGATACAGGGATATGGGGAGAGAGAGCGGGGCAGTGGGATTAGTTTGGGGATTGATACAGGGATATGGGGAGAGAGCGGGGCAGTGGGATTAGTTTGGGGATTGATACAGGGATATGGGGAGAGAGCGGGGCAGTGGGATTAGTTTGGGGATTGATACAGGGATATGGGGAGAGAGCGGGGCAGTGGGATTAGTTTGGTGATTGTGCAGGGTTCTGGGGAGAAAGCGGGGCAGTGGGATTAGTTTGGGGATTGATACAGGGATATGGGGAGAGAGCGGGGGCAGTGGGATTAGTTTGGGGATTGATACAGGGATATGGGGAGAGAGCGGGGGCAGTGGGATTAGTTTGGGGATTGATACAGGGATATGGGGAGAGAGCGGGGGCAGTGGGATTAGTTTGGGGATTGATACAGGGATATGGGGAGAGAGCGGGGCAGTGGGATTAGTTTGGGGATCGATCCGGGGCTATGGGGAGAGAGCGGGGCAGTGGGATTAGTTTGGGAATTGATACTGGGCTATGGGGAGAGAGCGGGGCAGTGGGATTAGTTTGGGGATTGATACAGGGATATGGGGAGAGAGCGGGGCAGTGGGATTAGTTTGGGGATTGATCCAGGGATATGGGGAGAGAGCGGGGCAGTGGGATTAGTTTGGGGATCGATCCGGGGCTATGGGGAGAGAGCGGGGCAGTGGGATTAGTTTGGGGATTGATACAGGGATATGAGGAGAGAGCGGGGCAGTGGGATTAGTTTGGGGATTGATACAGGGATATGGGGAGAGAGCGGGGCAGTGGGATTAGTTTGGGGATTGATACAGGGATATGGGGAGAGAGCGGGGCAGTGGGATTAGTTTGGGGATTGATACAGGGATATGGGGAGAGAGCGGGGCAGTGGGATTAGTTTGGGGATTGATACAGGGATATGGGGAGAGAGCGGGGCAGTGGGATTAGTTTGGGGATTGATACAGGGATATGGGGAGAGAGCGGGGCAGTGGGATTAGTTTGGGGATTGATACAGGGATATGGGGAGAGAGTGGGGCAGTGGGATTAGTTTGGGGATTGATACAGGGATATGGGGAGAGAGCGGGTCAGTGGGATTAGTTTGGGGATTGATACAGGGCTATGGGGAGAGAGTGAAACAGTGGGATTAGTTTGGGGATTGATACAGGGATATGGGGAGAGAGCGGGGCAGTGGGATTAGTTTGGGGATTGATACAGGGATATGGGGAGAGAGCGGGGCAGTGGGATTAGTTTGGGGATTGATACAGGGATATGGGGAGAGAGCGGGGCAGTGGGATTAGTTTGGGGATTGATACAGGGATATGGGGAGAGAGCGGGGCAGTGGGATTAGTTTGGGAATTGATACTGGGCTATGGGGAGAGAGCGGGGCAGTGGGATTAGTTTGGGGATTGATACAGGGATATGGGGAGGGAGCGGGTCAGTGGGATTAGTTTGGGGATTGATACAGGGATATGGGGAGAGAGAGCGGGGCAGTGGGATTAGTTTGGGGATTGATACAGGGATATGGGGAGAGAGCGGGGCAGTGGGATTAGTTTGGGGATTGATACAGGGATATGGGGAGAGAGCGGGGCAGTGGGATTAGTTTGGGGATTGATACAGGGATATGGGGAGAGAGCGGGGCAGTGGGATTAGTTTGGTGATTGTGCAGGGTTCTGGGGAGAAAGCGGGGCAGTGGGATTAGTTTGGGGATTGATACAGGGATATGGGGAGAGAGAGCGGGGCAGTGGGATTAGTTTGGGGATTGATACAGGGATATGGGGAGAGAGCGGGGCAGTGGGATTAGTTTGGGGATTGATACAGGGATATGGGGAGAGAGCGGGGGCAGTGGGATTAGTTTGGGGATTGATACAGGGATATGGGGAGAGAGCGGGGGCAGTGGGATTAGTTTGGGGATTGATACAGGGATATGGGGAGAGAGCGGGGGCAGTGGGATTAGTTTGGGGATTGATACAGGGATATGGGGAGAGAGCGGGGCAGTGGGATTAGTTTGGGGATCGATCCGGGGCTATGGGGAGAGAGCGGGGCAGTGGGATTAGTTTGGGAATTGATACTGGGCTATGGGGAGAGAGCGGGGCAGTGGGATTAGTTTGGGGATTGATACAGGGATATGGGGAGAGAGCGGGGCAGTGGGATTAGTTTGGGGATTGATCCAGGGATATGGGGAGAGAGCGGGGCAGTGGGATTAGTTTGGGGATCGATCCGGGGCTATGGGGAGAGAGCGGGGCAGTGGGATTAGTTTGGGGATTGATACAGGGATATGGGGAGAGAGCGGGGCAGTGGGATTAGTTTGGGGATTGATACAGGGATATGGGGAGAGAGCGGGGCAGTGGGATTAGTTTGGGGATTGATACAGGGATATGGGGAGAGAGCGGGGCAGTGGGATTAGTTTGGGGATTGATACTGGGCTATGGGGAGAGAGCGGGGCAGTGGGATTAGTTTGGGGATTGATACTGGGATATGGGGAGAGAGCGGGGCAGTGGGATTAGTTTGGGGATTGATACAGGACTATGGGGAGAGAGCAGGGCAGTGGGATTAGTTTGGGGATTGATACAGGGATATGGGGAGAGAGCGGGGCAGTGGGATTAGTTTGGGGATTGATACAGGGATATGGGGAGAGAGCGGGGCAGTGGGATTAGTTTGGGGATTGATACAGGGATATGGGGAGAGAGCGGGGCAGTGGGATTAGTTTGGGAATCGATACTGGGCTATGGGGAGAGAGCGGGGCAGTGGGATTAGTTTGGGGATTGATACAGGGATATGGGGAGAGAGCGGGGCAGTGGGATTAGTTTGGGGATTGATACAGGGATATGGGGAGAGAGCGGGGCAGTGGGATTAGTTTGGGGATCGATCCGGGGCTATGGGGAGAGAGCGGGGCAGTGGGATTAGTTTGGGGATTGATACAGGGATATGGGGAGAGAGCGGGGCAGTGGGATTAGTTTGGGGATTGATACAGGGATATGGGGAGAGAGCGGGGCAGTGGGATTAGTTTGGGGATTGATACAGGGATATGGGGAGAGAGCGGGGCAGTGGGATTAGTTTGGGGATTGATACAGGGATATGGGGAGAGAGCGGGGCAGTGGGATTAGTTTGGGGATCGATCCGGGGCTATGGGGAGAGAGCGGGGCAGTGGGATTAGTTTGGGAATTGATACTGGGCTATGGGGAGAGAGCGGGGCAGTGGGATTAGTTTGGGGATTGATACAGGGATATGGGGAGAGAGCGGGGCAGTGGGATTAGTTTGGGGATTGATACAGGGCTATGGGGAGAGAGCGGGGCAGTGGGATTAGTTTGGGGATTGATACAGGGATATGGGGAGAGAGCGGGGCAGTGGGATTAGTTTGGGGATCGATCCGGGGCTATGGGGAGAGAGCGGGGCAGTGGGATTAGTTTGGGGATTGATACAGGGATATGGGGAGAGAGCGGGGCAGTGGGATTAGTTTGGGGATCGATCCGGGGCTATGGGGAGAGAGCGGGGGCAGTGGGATTAGTTTGGGGATTGATACAGGGATATGGGGAGAGATCGGGGCAGTGGGATTAGTTTGGGGATTGATAGAGGGATATGGGGAGAGAGCGGGGCAGTGGGATTAGTTTGGGGATTGATACAGGGCTATGGGGAGAGAGCGGGGCAGTGGGATTAGTTTGGGGATTGATACAGGGCTATGGGGAGAGAGCGGGGCAGTGGGATTAGTTTGGGGATTGATACAGGGATATGGGGAGAGAGCGGGGCAGTGGGATTAGTTTGGGGATTGATACAGGGATATGGGGAGAGAGCGGGGCAGTGGGATTAGTTTGGGGATTGATACAGGGATATGGGGAGAGAGCGGGGCAGTGGGATTAGTTTGGGGATTGATACAGGGATATGGGGAGAGAGCGGGGCAGTGGGATTAGTTTGGGGATTGATACAGGGATATGGGGAGAGAGCGGGGCAGTGGGATTAGTTTGGGGATTGATACAGGGATATGGGGAGAGAGCGGGGCAGTGGGATTAGTTTGGGGATTGATACAGGGATATGGGGAGAGAGCGGGGCAGTGGGATTAGTTTGGGGATTGATACAGGGATATGGGGAGAGAGCGGGGCAGTGGGATTAGTTTGGGGATTGATACAGGGATATGGGGAGAGAGCGGGGCAGTGGGATTAGTTTGGGGATTGATACAGGGATATGGGGAGAGAGCGGGGCAGTGGGATTAGTTTGGGGATTGATACAGGGATATGGGGAGAGAGCGGGGCAGTGGGATTAGTTTGGGGATTGATACAGGGATATGGGGAGAGAGCGGGTCAGTGGGATTAGTTTGGGGATTGATACAGGGCTATGGGGAGAGAGTGGGGCAGTGGGATTAGTTTGGGGATTGATACAGGGATATGGGGAGAGAGCAGGGCAGTGGGATTAGTTTGGGGATTGATACAGGGCTATGGGGAGAGAGCGGGGCAGTGGGATTAGTTTGGGGATTGATACAGGGCTATGGGGAGAGAGTGGGGCAGTGGGATTAGTTTGGGGATTGATACAGGGATATGGGGAGAGAGCAGGGCAGTGGGATTAGTTTGGGGATTGATACAGGGATATGGGGAGAGAGCGGGGCAGTGGGATTAGTTTGGGGATTGATACAGGGATATGGGGAGAGAGCGGGGCAGTGGGATTAGTTTGGGGATTGATACAGGGATATGGGGAGAGAGCGGGGCAGTGGGATTAGTTTGGGAATTGATACTGGGCTATGGGGAGAGAGCGGGGCAGTGGGATTAGTTTGGGAATTGATACTGGGCTATGGGGAGAGAGCGGGGCAGTGGGATTAGTTTGGGGATTGATACAGGGATATGGGGAGGGAGCGGGTCAGTGGGATTAGTTTGGGGATTGATACAGGGATATGGGGAGAGAGAGCGGGGCAGTGGGATTAGTTTGGGGATTGATACAGGGATATGGGGAGAGAGCGGGGCAGTGGGATTAGTTTGGGGATTGATACAGGGATATGGGGAGAGAGCGGGGCAGTGGGATTAGTTTGGGGATTGATACAGGGCTATGGGGAGAGAGCGGGGCAGTGGGATTAGTTTGGGGATTGATACAGGGATATGGGGAGAGAGCGGGGCAGTGGGATTAGTTTGGGGATCGATCCGGGGCTATGGGGAGAGAGCGGGGCAGTGGGATTAGTTTGGGGATTGATACAGGGATATGGGGAGAGAGCGGGGCAGTGGGATTAGTTTGGGGATCGATCCGGGGCTATGGGGAGAGAGCGGGTGCAGTGGGATTAGTTTGGGGATTGATACAGGGATATGGGGAGAGATCGGGGCAGTGGGATTAGTTTGGGGATTGATAGAGGGATATGGGGAGAGAGCGGGGCAGTGGGATTAGTTTGGGGATTGATACAGGGCTATGGGGAGAGAGCGGGGCAGTGGGATTAGTTTGGGGATTGATACAGGGCTATGGGGAGAGAGCGGGGCAGTGGGATTAGTTTGGGGATTGATACAGGGATATGGGGAGAGAGCGGGGCAGTGGGATTAGTTTGGGGATTGATACAGGGATATGGGGAGAGAGCGGGGCAGTGGGATTAGTTTGGGGATTGATACAGGGCTATGGGGAGAGAGCGGGGGCAGTGGGATTAGTTTGGGGATTGATACAGGGATATGGGGAGAGAGCGGGGCAGTGGGATTAGTTTGGGGATTGATACAGGGATATGGGGAGAGAGCGGGGCAGTGGGATTAGTTTGGGGATTGATACAGGGATATGGGGAGAGAGCGGGTCAGTGGGATTAGTTTGGGGATTGATACAGGGCTATGGGGAGAGAGTGGGGCAGTGGGATTAGTTTGGGGATTGATACAGGGATATGGGGAGAGAGCAGGGCAGTGGGATTAGTTTGGGGATTGATACAGGGATATGGGGAGAGAGCGGGGCAGTGGGATTAGTTTGGGGATTGATACAGGGATATGGGGAGAGAGCGGGGCAGTGGGATTAGTTTGGGAATTGATACTGGGCTATGGGGAGAGAGCGGGGCAGTGGGATTAGTTTGGGGATTGATACAGGGATATGGGGAGGGAGCGGGTCAGTGGGATTAGTTTGGGGATTGATACAGGGATATGGGGAGAGAGAGCGGGGCAGTGGGATTAGTTTGGGGATTGATACAGGGATATGGGGAGAGAGCGGGGCAGTGGGATTAGTTTGGGGATTGATACAGGGATATGGGGAGAGAGCGGGGCAGTGGGATTAGTTTGGGGATTGATACAGGGATATGGGGAGAGAGCGGGGGCAGTGGGATTAGTTTGGGGATTGATACAGGGATATGGGGAGAGAGCGGGGCAGTGGGATTAGTTTGGGGATTGATACAGGGATATGGGGAGAGAGCGGGGGCAGTGGGATTAGTTTGGGGATTGATACAGGGATATGGGGAGAGAGCGGGGCAGTGGGATTAGTTTGGGGATCGATACAGGGCTATGGGGAGAGAGCGGGGCAGTGGGATTAGTTTGGGAATTGATACTGGGCTATGGGGAGAGAGCGGGGCAGTGGGATTAGTTTGGGGATTGATACAGGGATATGGGGAGAGAGCGGGGCAGTGGGATTAGTTTGGGGATTGATCCAGGGATATGGGGAGAGAGCGGGGCAGTGGGATTAGTTTGGGGATCGATCCGGGGCTATGGGGAGAGAGCGGGGCAGTGGGATTAGTTTGGGGATTGATACAGGGATATGGGGAGAGAGCGGGGCAGTGGGATTAGTTTGGGGATTGATACAGGGATATGGGGAGAGAGCGGGGCAGTGGGATTAGTTTGGGGATTGATACAGGGATATGGGGAGAGAGCGGGGCAGTGGGATTAGTTTGGGGATTGATACTGGGCTATGGGGAGAGAGCGGGGCAGTGGGATTAGTTTGGGGATTGATACAGGGATATGGGGAGAGAGCGGGGCAGTGGGATTAGTTTGGGGATTGATACAGGACTATGGGGAGAGAGCGGGGCAGTGGGATTAGTTTGGGGATTGATACAGGGATATGGGGAGAGAGCGGGGCAGTGGGATTAGTTTGGGGATTGATACAGGGATATGGGGAGGGAGCGGGTCAGTGGGATTAGTTTGGGGATTGATACAGGGATATGGGGAGAGAGCGGGGCAGTGGGATTAGTTTGGGGATTGATACAGGTCTATGGGGAGAGAGCAGGGCAGTGGGATTAGTTTGGGGATTGATACAGGGATATGGGGAGAGAGCGGGGCAGTGGGATTAGTTTGGGGATTGATACAGGGATATGGGGAGAGAGCGGGGCAGTGGGATTAGTTTGGGGATTGATACAGGGATATGGGGAGAGAGCGGGGCAGTGGGATTAGTTTGGGAATCGATACTGGGCTATGGGGAGAGAGCGGGGCAGTGGGATTAGTTTGGGGATTGATACAGGGATATGGGGAGAGAGCGGGGCAGTGGGATTAGTTTGGGGATTGATACAGGGATATGGGGAGAGAGCGGGGCAGTGGGATTAGTTTGGGGATCGATCCGGGGCTATGGGGAGAGAGCGGGGCAGTGGGATTAGTTTGGGGATTGATACAGGGATATGGGGAGAGAGCGGGGCAGTGGGATTAGTTTGGGGATTGATACAGGGATATGGGGAGAGAGCGGGGCAGTGGGATTAGTTTGGGGATTGATACAGGGATATGGGGAGAGAGCGGGGCAGTGGGATTAGTTTGGGGATCGATCCGGGGCTATGGGGAGAGAGCGGGGCAGTGGGATTAGTTTGGGAATTGATACTGGGCTATGGGGAGAGAGCGGGGCAGTGGGATTAGTTTGGGGATTGATACAGGGATATGGGGAGAGAGCGGGGCAGTGGGATTAGTTTGGGGATCGATCCGGGGCTATGGGGAGAGAGCGGGGCAGTGGGATTAGTTTGGGGATTGATACAGGACTATGGAGAGAGAGTGGGGCAGTGGGATTAGTTTGGGGATTGATACAGGGATATGGGGAGAGAGCGGGGCAGTGGGATTAGTTTGGGGATCGATCCGGGGCTATGGGGAGAGAGCGGAGGCAGTGGGATTAGTTTGGGGATTGATACAGGGATATGGGGAGAGAGCGGGGCAGTGGGATTAGTTTGGGGATTGATACAGGGATATGGGGAGAGAGCGGAGCAGTGGGATTAGTTTGGGGATTGATACAGGACTATGGAGAGAGAGTGGGGCAGTGGGATTAGTTTGGGGATTGATACAGGGATATGGGGAGAGAGCGGAGCAGTGGGATTAGTTTGGGGATTGATACAGGGATATGGGGAGAGATCGGGGCAGTGGGATTAGTTTGGGGATTGATCCAGGGATATGGGGAGAGATCGGGGCAGTGGGATTAGTTTGGGGATTGATCCAGGGATATGGGGAGAGATCGGGGCAGTGGGATTAGTTTGGGGATTGATACAGGGCTATGGGGAGAGAGCGGGGCAGTGGGATTAGTTTGGGGATTGATACAGGGCTATGGGGAGAGAGCGGGGCAGTGGGATTAGTTTGGGGATTGATACAGGGATATGGGGAGAGAGCGGGGCAGTGGGATTAGTTTGGGGATCGATACAGGGATATGGGGAGAGTGCGGGGCAGTGGGATTAGTTTGGGGATCACACTCACACTCACTCGCTCTCCCAAACGTACTCACACTCACACCCACACTCACACACAACTCTCCCAAAAATCCTCACACTCACTCTGCCAAACATCCTCACTCTCACACTCGCGCGCACTCTCCCAAACGTACACTCACACTCACTGAGATACACTCAGTTCACAAACAGCAACACCTACTTGATCTCAGAGTGAGGCCCATTGTAAACCCTGTGATACAAAACCAGACGACTGACTGCCTCCGAACAAACCTGTTCTGACAGGCCCGACGTTTGGGTGACAGCCAGATAGACTTTACTGAATTTGTCTGCGACGGCAGGTCAGTTTTTACAACCTCGGTGTCAGATTTAACCCCCGCGATGAGATTCCGACCACATATCCTCACCGTCACTGACACCGCCTGTTTCCGCCTCCGGAACGTCGCCCCGACTCCGCTCCCGTCTCGGCTCATCGACTGCTGAAACCCTCACCCGTGCCTTCGCTTCCCTCGAGACTCGAACGTTCCGACGCTCTGCCCGGCTGCTCTCCCACATTCCGCCCTCCGTAAACTTCAGCTCATCCCAAAACTCCTACTGATCCCCCCCCCCCGCCCCCGTGTCCGAACTCGCACCGAGTCCCCGTTCACCCGGCACACCCCACTGTGCTCGCTGACCTACACCGGCTCCCGGTACACCTCGATATTAAAATTCTCATCCTCGTTTTCAAATACCTCCATCGCCCCTCACTCCCCCCTCCCTATCTCTGTAACCTCCTCCAGCCCCTACAGCCCACCCTATCTCTGTTCCCTCCTCCAGCCCCTACACCCCTCCCTATCTCTGTAAAATCCTCCAGCCCCTACAACACACCCTATCTCTGTAACCTCCTCCAGCCCCTACACCCCTCCCTATCTCTGTAAAATCCTCCAGCCCCTACAGCCCACCCTATCTCTGTAACCTCCTCCGGCCCCAACAACCCTCCCTATCTCTGTAACCTCCTCCAGCCCCTACACCCCTCCTTATCTCTGTAAAATCCTCCAGCCCCTACAACCCTCCCTATCTCTGTAACCTCCTCCGGCCCCAACAACCCTCCCTATCTCTGTAACCTCCTCCAGCCCCTACACCCCTCCCTATCTCTGTAAAATCCTCCAGCCCCTACAACTCTCCCTATCTCTGTAACCTCCTCCTGCCCCAACCCCTCCCTATCTCTGTAACCTCCTCCAGACCCTACAACCCTCCCTATCTCTGTAACCTCCTCCAGCCCCTACACCCCTCCCTATCTCTGTAAAATCCTCCAGCCCCTACAACTCTCCCTATCTCTGTAACCTCCTCCAGACCCTACAACCCACCCTATCTCTGTAACCTCCTCCAGCCCCTACAACCCACCCTATCTCTGTAACCTCCTCCAGCCCCTACAACTCTCCCTATCTCTGTAACCTCCTCCAGACCCTACAACCCACCCTATCTCTGTAACCTCCTCCAGCCCCTACAACCCTCCCTATCTCTGTAACCTCCTCCACTCCCGACACCCCTCCCTATCTCTGTAAAATCCTCCAGCCCCTACAACCCTCCCTATCTCTGTAACCTCCTCCAGCCCCTACAACTCTCCCTATCTCTGTAACCTCCTCCAGACCCTACAACCCTCCCTATCTCTGTAACCTCCTCCAGCCCCTACAACTCTATCTCTGTAACCTCCTCCGGCCCCGACAACCCTACCTATCTCTGTAACCTCCTCCAGTCCCTACAACCCTCCCTATCTCTGTTCCCTCCTCCAGCCCCTACAACTCTCCCTATCTCTGTAACCTCCTCCAGTCCCTACAACCCTCCCTATCTCTGTTCCCTCCTCCAGCCCCTACAACTCTCCCTATCTCTGTAACCTTCTCCAGCCCCTACGACCCTCTGAGATCTCTGCCCTCCTCCAATTCCGACCTCTTGACCATCCCCCGATTCCCATCGCTCCACCATTGGCGGCCGTGCCTTCAGCTGCCTGGGGGCCCCGAGCTCTGGAATTCCCTCCCTAAACCTCTCCGCCTCTCTCTCTCTCTCTCTCTCTCTGTTCCTCTTCTTTCTGACTCATTGTCAGTACTGAGGGAAACCGCACTGTCAGAGGGTCAGTACTGAGGGAGCGCCACACTGTCAGAGGGTCAGTACTGAGGGAAACCGCACTGTCAGAGGGTCAGTACTGAGGGAGTGCCGCACTGTCAGAGGGTCAGTACTGAGGGAGCGCCACACTGTCAGAGGGTCAGTACTGAGGGAAACCGCACTGTCAGAGGGTCAGTACTGAGGGAGCGCCGCACTGTCGGAGGGTCAGTACTGAGGGAGCGCCGCACCCTTCGGAGGGTCAGTACTGAGGGAGCGCCGCATCCTTCGGAGGGTCAGTACTGAGGGAGCGCCGCACTGTCGGAGGGTCAGTACTGAGGGAGCGCCGCACTGTCGGAGGGTCAGTACTGAGGGAGTGCCGCATCCTTCGGAGGGTCAGTACTGAGGGAGCGCCGCACTGTCAGAGGGTCAGTACTGAGGGAGCGCCGCACTGTGGGAGGGTCAGTACTGAGGGAGTGCCGCATCCTTCGGAGGGTCAGTACTGAGGGAGCGCCGCACTGTCAGAGGGTCAGTACTGAGGGAAACCGCACTGTCAGAGGGTCAGTACTGAGGGAGTGCCACACTGTCAGAGGGTCAGTACTGAGGGAAACCGCACTGTCAGAGGGTCAGTACTGAGGGAGTGCCGCACTGTCGGAGGGTCAGTACTGAGGGAGCGCCGCACCCTTCGGAGGGTCAGTACTGAGGGAGCGCCGCATCCTTCGGAGGGTCAGTACTGAGGGAGCGCCGCACTGTCGGAGGGTCAGTACTGAGGGAGCGCCGCACTGTCGGAGGGTCAGTACTGAGGGAGTGCCGCATCCTTCGGAGGGTCAGTACTGAGGGAGCGCCGCACTGTCAGAGGGTCAGTACTGAGGGAGCGCCGCACTGTGGGAGGGTCAGTACTGAGGGAGTGCCGCATCCTTCGGAGGGTCAGTACTGAGGGAGCGCCGCACTGTCAGAGGGTCAGTACTGAGGGAAACCGCACTGTCAGAGGGTCAGTACTGAGGGAGTGCCACACTGTCAGAGGGTCAGTACTGAGGGAAACCGCACTGTCAGAGGGTCAGTACTGAGGGAGTGCCGCACTGTCGGAGGGTCAGTACTGAGGGAGCGCCGCACTGTCGGAGGGTCAGTACTGAGGGAAACCGTACTGTCAGAGGGTCAGTACTGAGGGAGTGCCGCATCCTTCGGAGGGTCAGTACTGAGGGAGCGCCGCACTGTCGGAGGGTCAGTACTGAGGGAGTGCCGCATCCTTCGGAGGGTCAGTACTGAGGGAGCGCCGCACTGTCGGAGGGTCAGTACTGAGGGAGCGCCACTCTGTCGGAGGGTCAGTACTGAGGGAGTTCCGCACTGTCAGAGGGTCAGTACTGAGGGAAACCGTACTGTCAGAGGGTCAGTACTGAGGGAAACCGCACTGTCGGAGGGTCAGTACTGAGGGAGCGCCACACTGTTGGAGGGTCAGTACTGAGGGAAACCGCACTGTCAGAGGGTCAGTACTGAGGGAGTGCCGCACTGTCGGAGGGTCAGTACTGAGGGAGCGCCGCACTGTCGGAGGGTCAGTACTGAGGGAAACCGTACTGTCAGAGGGTCAGTACTGAGGGAGTGCCGCATCCTTCGGAGGGTCAGTACTGAGGGAGCGCCGCACTGTCGGAGGGTCAGTACTGAGGGAGTGCCGCATCCTTCGGAGGGTCAGTACTGAGGGAGCGCCGCACTGTCGGAGGGTCAGTACTGAGGGAGCGCCACTCTGTCGGAGGGTCAGTACTGAGGGAGTTCCGCACTGTCAGAGGGTCAGTACTGAGGGAAACCGTACTGTCAGAGGGTCAGTACTGAGGGAAACCGCACTGTCAGAGGGTCAGTACTGAGGGAGTTCCGCACTGTCAGAGGGTCAGTACTGAGGGAAACCGTACTGTCAGAGGGTCAGTACTGAGGGAAACCGTACTGTCAGAGGGTCAGTACTGAGGGAAACCGTACTGTCAGAGGGTCAGTACTGAGGGAGTGCCGCATCCTTCGGAGGGTCAGTACTGAGGGAGCGCCGCACTGTCGGAGGGTCAGTACTGAGGGAGTGCCGCATCCTTCGGAGGGTCAGTACTGAGGGAGCGCCGCACTGTCGGAGGGTCAGTACTGAGGGAGCGCCACTCTGTCGGAGGGTCAGTACTGAGGGAGTTCCGCACTGTCAGAGGGTCAGTACTGAGGGAAACCGTACTGTCAGAGGGTCAGTACTGAGGGAAACCGCACTGTCAGAGGGTCAGTACTGAGGGAGTGCCGCACTGTCGGAGGGTCAGTACTGAGGGAGCGCCGCACTGTCGGAGGGTCAGTACTGAGGGAAACCGTACTGTCAGAGGGTCAGTACTGAGGGAAACCGCACTGTCAGAGGGTCAGTACTGAGGGAGCACTGCACAGTCGGAGGGTCAGTACTGAGGGAGTGCCGCACTGTCGGAGGGTCAGTACTGAGGGAGCGCCGCACTGTCGGAGGGTCAGTACTGAGGGAGCGCCGCACAGTCGGAGGGTCAGTACTGAGGGAAACCGCACGGTCGGAGGGTCAGTACTGATGGAGTGCCGCACTGTCAGAGGGTCAGTACTGAGGGAGCACTGCACAGTTGGAGGGTCAGTACTGAGGGAAACCGCACTGTCAGAGGGTCAGTACTGAGGGAGTGCCGCACTGTCAGAGGGTCAGTACTGAGGGAGCGCTGCACAGTCGGAAGGTCAGTACTGAGGGAGTGCCGCACTGTCGGAAGGTCAGTACTGAGGGAGTGCCGCACTGTCGGAGGGTCTGTACTGAGGGAGTGCCGCACTGTCGAGGGTCAGTACTGAGGGAGCGCCGCACTGTCGGAGGGTCAGTCCTGAGGGAGTGCCGCACTGTCGGAGGGTCATTACTGAGGGAACGCCGCACTGTTGGAGGTGCCATTTATCAGATCAAACCTCACTCTGAGGGTGCCCATCTGCCCTCTCAGGTGGGTATAACATCCCATAACCCTATTTGTGAGAGAGCGGGGGAGGGGGTGTGTGTGGTACGTTTTGGCACGGGGTGGAGTGCGCCCTGGGGTGTTGAGGCCCCTGAAGGACAACGATCTGGGTGAGGATTGCGTTGCTCTGTGTGGGATCTTGCTGTGCGCCAACTGCCAGCCGGGTTTCCTCCGTCCCAACGGAGACTGCGCTTGGTCAAACGCGTTTCATTGGCTGCTTCGTTGCAGCTCTGCGCCCTCATTCCTTCCTCCCTCATGCCTGGATCTGTGCATATGACTCTCGGTTTCCTATTCGCTCTTGCGTCCCTCTGTCGTCTTAACTTCCTCGGCTCTGAGGAGACCGACCCCAGCCTCCCCAGTCTCTCCGCATTAACTGACCTCCCTGATCCTTGGGAGCATTCGAGCAAATCTCCTGCACTCCTTCCACGGGACCTCGATGCCCTACCTCGAGGTCAGGTGACCGCGACACTGCAGCGCGGACCTTATTTTTACGAGAAATCTGACTGGACGCGTTTGACAATCAAAGAGACATTTTATTTACAAAAAGCAAAAGCAACGACAATCGCGCAGAACGAATAAATTATTGACACCTCAACAGCACAGAACGATCCCACAGCGACGCCTCCAGACGGGAGGCGGGAACGGTACGGCGGGCGAATGGAGTGGGCGACGCCCCGCGTTTGCCCCCAACTTGCCCGGGCGCGCGGTCGGGCGCGGCGGGTCCTCCTCCGCACCCCCGCAACCCAGCTCCCCGCCCTGAGTCCAGCCATTTTTTTTTTCGCAACGAAAGTCCACTCCGACGCACAACGGCGGCTCTTGGTTGATTCCAGTTTTGACGCCCTTGGGTGCCCCGCTCCGCGGGGTTTGGGGCTCTCTGATGACTCCCCCCACCGCTCCCCCCCCCGCCGCCGCCGCCCCCTCCTCAGACGTAGTTGGACTTGCCGGTGTTTGCTGGCGCCTTCGAGTACTTCGCCGTGTAGCCGGTCTCCCGGGGCGGGCAGGAGCAGCAGAGGAGTGAGCCGCCCAGGGCCAGAAGGGCGGCCGCCGCGAAGGAGATGTAGATGGCTGAGCCCAGCTCCCACTTCTGGGCCTGGGGCACCAGGGGGTCGTAGAAGTCCCGGACGATGGTGTTGGCCGACCAGGAGGCTGGCACCAAGACGAGCAATGCGGTCAGGAGGAAGGTCACGCCGGAGGTCACGGCCACCTTGGCCTTGGCCGCCTCGTCGCTCACGCAGCTGGTGCACTTGGCCCCGGCGATGCCCAGGAAGAGGCCCAGCAGGCCGAGCACCACGCTGATGACCATGAGGGCCCGGGAGGCTTGGCGGTCCTGTGAGAGGGCCAGCAGGGAGTCATAGATCTTGCACTGCATCTGCCCCGTGCTCTGCACCACGCAGTTCATCCACAGGCCCTCCCACCTGATCTGCGCCACCACGATGTTGTTGCCGATGAAAGCCGACACCTTCCACATGGGCAGGGCGCAGGCGATGATGGCGCCCAGCCAGCCGATGACCGCCAGCGCCAACCCCAGAATCTGCAAGCCGATGGACGCCATTCCCGCCGGGCGAGGTTCCTGGAAATGCAAAGGAGGGAGATTCCCGGTCAGACGTGCACCTCGGAGCTGGGACGGGATAGTGGGATTGGTGGGTGGGGGCGGCCGGTTCGGGGAGACTCGAGGCCGGGTTTGGGACCAGCCCGCGCCGACTAATTCAAGACCGACCCCTCTCCCGCCCTCCAGCTCTCTTCATAAGACCGGCCCAAACTGGAACGGGGATGAGGCCATTTGCCACCCCCCCCCCCTACCTCCTGATCTCCTACCTCACCTCCGCCTCCCCGCGCTATTCCCTCAGTTCCCCCCCAAAAAATCTATCCATCCCAGTCTCGCATATCGTCAACGGCGGAGCGTCCACAGCCCTCAAGACGCTGAACGGTATTTCCCTCCCTTCGGAATTCCACTGAGCGGACGCCAACCCTCCCCGCCATTCCTCCCTTACTCTCGCTCTCTCTCTCTCTCCCACCGGCCCTCGGGTGGGGTCACTTCAACTCGACCCTCTCTCGAAAGTAACCGTCTCCTGGTCAGTCTCTCTCTCCATCACTCTCTCTCTCTCTCTCTCTCTGGCCGCCCGCTCGACTGTTCAGTTACCTGATGGTTCTCTTTGCTCCGGATTGTCGCTCCTGTCGCTCCGCGTCTTTCGGTCGGTCTCTCCTTCTCGCCGTTTCCTTCACACGCACACGCTCTCTTTCTCTCTCTCTCTCTCTCTGTGTTCCTCTCCTTCGCTTGAGCTTCAGGTTTCTGCTCCTGTGCCCAGTTTGCAGGTACCTTTTATCCCCTGAGATTGCAGGTGTAGAAAAGACGTCACCTTTAAACAGGGCGGTGAGTCATTGCCAGAAACTCTCCCTACCCACTCCCCTCGCTCTCTCTCTCTCGGTTACTCAGTGGGAACTGTTTATTCATTAGATACATTAAAATTTTTTTGGCCACCATCTAGGGACACAGAGTTCTCTCGCCTCAGGCATCAAGATTGTTATCGATCCCCGTTTCTCAATTTCCGTTCCCTTATTTCCCAATCTCTTTTCTGTTCTTACATCGCTGACCTGCCCTATTTCTGCTCGCTTTTCCACCCCCTATCCGCTGCAGTGGATTCTCTCCACTTCGTGCTCGGTTGCTCATTCCGTCTCGCACCTTCTCTTTGGCATCCTCTTGACTTCTCCCTATTTCTGACTTGGTTCCGCGCTCTCCAATTCTCTCTCTGCCTCTCCCGTTTTTTTTTTGTAGTAGCGCTGAGTGCTCTTTCCCGCTCGTTTTCTCTCTCTGTTGCTCACTTTCTCCGCCGTGTACCCTCCCGTTCTGCCCCGCCTTCTCACTTTATTTTGTGCTCTCTAATTCTCGCTCCATCTCTTTCGCCATTGCCCGCTCTCTTGCCCACGCAATTGCTCACTTTCTGCCTCCATGCTCTCTTATTCTCACCCGATTTCTCCACTTTTTCCATCACGCGTTCTCTCCTTCTCCCTCCGCCTCTCTCTGTCTCCTTTTCCCTTCACTCTGTGCTCTCTAATTCTCACTCCGTTTCTCGATTTTTCAATCGAGCGCTCTGCCTCACTCGACTTATCCCGGTTACTCACTTTCTCTGTGGTGTGCTCTCTAATTCACCCTCGTTTTCTCACGTTACTTTGTGTGCTCTAATTCTCCCTCCATTTCTCACTTTATTTTGTGTGCTCTAATTTGCCCTTGTTTTCTCACTTTATTTTGTGTGCTCTAATTCTCCCTCCATTTCTCACTTTATTTTGTGTGCTCTAATTTGCCCTTGTTTTCTCACTTTATTTTGTGTGCTCTAATTTTCCCTCCATTTCTCACTTTATTTTGTGCGCTCTCAATCTCCCTCCATTTCTCACTTTATTTTGTGTGCTCTAATTTGTCCTCGTTTTCTCACTTTATTTTGTGCGCTCTCAATCTCCCTCCATTTCTCACTTTATTTTGTGTGCTCTAATTCTCCTTTGTTTTCTCACTTTGTTTTGTGTGCTCTAATTCTCCCTTGCTTTCTCACTTTATTTTGTGTGCTCTAATTCTCCCTTGCTTTCTCACTTTATTTTGTGTGCTCTAATTCTCCCTTGCTTTCTCACTTTATTTTGTGTGCTCTAATTCTCCCTCCATTTCTCACTTTATTTTGTGTGCTTTAATTCGCCCTCGTTTTCTCACTTTATTTTGTGTGCTCTAATTCTCCCTTGCTTTCTCACTTTATTTTGTGTGCTCTAATTCTCCCTTGCTTTCTCACTTTATTTTGTGTGCTCTAATTCTCCCTCCATTTCTCACTTTATTTTGTGTGCTCTAATTTGCCCTCGTTTTCTCACTTTATTTTGTGTGCTCTAATTCTCCCTCCATTTCTCACTTTATTTTGTGTGCTTTAATTCGCCCTCGTTTTCTCACTTTATTTTGTGTGCTCTAATTCTCCCTTGCTTTCTCACTTTATTTTGTGTGCTCTAATTCTCCCTTGCTTTCTCACTTTATTTTGTGTGCTCTAATTCTCCCTTGCTTTCTCACTTTATTTTGTGTGCTCTAATTCTCCCTCCATTTCTCACTTTATTTTGTGTGCTCTAATTTGCCCTCGTTTTCTCACTTTATTTTGTGTGCTCTAATTCTCCCTCCATTTCTCACTTTATTTTGTGTGCTTTAATTCGCCCTCGTTTTCTCACTTTATTTTGTGTGCTCTAATTCTCCCTTGCTTTCTCACTTTATTTTGTGTGCTCTAATTCTCCCTTGCTTTCTCACTTTATTTTGTGTGCTCTAATTTTCCCTCCATTTCTCACTTTATTTTGTGCGCTCTCAATCTCCCTCCATTTCTCACTTTATTTTGTGTGCTCTAATTTGTCCTCGTTTTCTCACTTTATTTTGTGCGCTCTCAATCTCCCTCCATTTCTCACTTTATTTTGTGTGCTCTAATTCTCCTTTGTTTTCTCACTTTGTTTTGTGTGCTCTAATTCTCCCTTGCTTTCTCACTTTATTTTGTGTGCTCTAATTCTCCCTTGCTTTCTCACTTTATTTTGTGTGCTCTAATTCTCCCTTGCTTTCTCACTTTATTTTGTGTGCTCTAATTCTCCCTCCATTTCTCACTTTATTTTGTGTGCTTTAATTCGCCCTCGTTTTCTCACTTTATTTTGTGTGCTCTAATTCTCCCTTGCTTTCTCACTTTATTTTGTGTGCTCTAATTCTCCCTTGCTTTCTCACTTTATTTTGTGTGCTCTAATTCTCCCTCCATTTCTCACTTTATTTTGTGTGCTCTAATTTGCCCTCGTTTTCTCACTTTATTTTGTGTGCTCTAATTTTCCCTCCATTTCTCACTTTATTTTGTGCGCTCTCAATCTCCCTCCATTTCTCACTTTATTTTGTGTGCTCTAATTCTCCCTTGCTTTCTCACTTTATTTTGTGTGCTCTAATTCTCCCTCCATTTCTCACTTTATTTTGTGTGCTCTAATTTGTCCTCGTTTTCTCACTTTATTTTGTGCGCTCTCAATCTCCCTCCATTTCTCACTTTATTTTGTGTGCTCTAATTTGTCCTCGTTTTCTCACTTTATTTTGTGCGCTCTCAATCTCCCTCCATTTCTCACTTTATTTTGTGTGCTCTAATTTTCCCTCGTTTTCTCACTTTATTTTGTGCGCTCTAATTCTCCTTTGTTTTCTCACTTTATTTTGTGTGCTCTAATTTGCCCTTGTTTTCTCACTTTATTTTGTGTGCTCTAATTCTCCCTCCATTTCTCACTTTATTTTGTGTGCTCTAATTTGCCCTCGTTTTCTCACTTTATTTTGTGTGCTCTAATTTTCCCTCCATTTCTCACTTTATTTTGTGCGCTCTCAATCTCCCTCCATTTCTCACTTTATTTTGTGTGCTCTAATTCTCCCTTGCTTTCTCACTTTATTTTGTGTGCTCTAATTCTCCCTCCATTTCTCACTTTATTTTGTGTGCTCTAATTTGTCCTCGTTTTCTCACTTTATTTTGTGCGCTCTCAATCTCCCTCCATTTCTCACTTTATTTTGTGTGCTCTAATTTGCCCTCGTTTTCTCACTTTATTTTGTGCGCTCTAATTCTCCTTTGTTTTCTCACTTTGTTTTGTGTGCTCTAATTCTCCCTCCTTTTCTCACTTTATTTTGTGTGCTCTACTTCTCCCTTGCTTTCTCACTTTATTTTGTGTGCTCTAATTCTCCCTTGCTTTCTCACTTTATTTTGTGTGCTCTAATTCTCCCTCCATTTCTCACTTTATTTTGTGTGCTTTAATTCGCCCTCGTTTTCTCACTTTATTTTGTGTGCTCTAATTCTCCCTTGCTTTCTCACTTTATTTTGTGTGCTCTAATTCTCCCTTGCTTTCTCACTTTATTTTGTGTGCTCTAATTCTCCCTCCATTTCTCACTTTATTTTGTGTGCTTTAATTCGCCCTCGTTTTCTCACTTTATTTTGTGTGCTCTAATTCTCCCTTGCTTTCTCACTTTATTTTGTGTGCTCTAATTCTCCCTTGCTTTCTCACTTTATTTTGTGTGCTCTAATTCTCCCTCCATTTCTCACTTTATTTTGTGTGCTCTAATTTGCCCTCGTTTTCTCACTTTGTTATGTGTGCTCTAATTCTCCCTCCATTTCTCACTTTATTTTGTGTGCTCTAATTTGCCCTCGTTTTCTCACTTTGTTATGTGTGCTCTAATTCTCCCTCCATTTCTCACTTTATTTTGTGTGCTCTAATTTGCCCTCGTTTTCTCACTTTGTTTTGTGTGCTCTAATTCTCCCTCGTTTTCTCACTTTCGATTGCATGCTCTCTTTTTCACTCTCTCTTTTCCCATCTCTTCCCGTGTCCTCTTCTCCCCCTCTCTCTCTCTCTCTCTCTCTGCCTCCCCTCTGCATTCTTTCATGTCGCTGGCTCCCTGATTTCTCCTTGTCTTTCCCGCCCCCTTCCTCTCCGTCCCCTGACGGGTCTGTCAGGGAGGAGTGGGGGGGGGGGGTGTTGGGGGTTCAGTTAATGCGGAGAGAATGTAGAAGGTTAAGAGGAGATTTAATCGAGGTGTTCGACATTAGGAGGAACGCTGATGAGACGATGGGGTGGGGGTGAGGGATGGCGAGGGGCAGTGCTCTCCTCGTCTTGGAGGATTGTGTGATTCCAGTGTGTAGTGGGGGGAGGTGAGGGGGAGGAAGAGGCAAAGAGAGAGAGAAGAGAGATAGAGAGGGAATCGATCTCAGACCTTGTCCTAGGCACACAAACACACACAACAAACAGGCACCAACAGGAATCCTCCTCACTGCCTGGGGCGAGTGAGGTACAGGAAGCCGATTGCAGACTGCCGAAAATAGAGAGTGATCTCATGCTTTGTGTACATACTGAGAGCTCGGACAGAGACAAAGAGAGAGAGAGAGAGAGAGACAGGGAGAGAGAGAGAGGGAGACAGGGAGAGAGAGAGAGACAGAGAGAGAGACAGAGAGACAGAGACAGGGAGAGAGAGACAAGGAGAGAGAGACAGAGAAAGAGAGATCGACAGTGAGAGAGATCGACAGAGAGAGAGAGAGAGAGATAGACAGAGAGAGAGAGAGACAGGGAGAGAGAGAGAGAGAGACAGGGAGCAAGAGAGATAGAGAGAGAGACAGAGAGAGAGAGACAGGGAGAGAGAGACAGAGAAAGAGAGATCGACACAGAGAGAGAGAGAGAGATAGACAGAGAGAGAGAGAAAGAGAGAGGTAATGATCACCTCAGCAAGACAGAACAACAAATCAATTGCACCATCTGACACATTCCCCCATCGGCCCTGAGTCACTCAGTCAGGACACTGCACTGAAACTGCGGGCTCCAGGGAAACTCCTCACATTCCGCCCGACCCCAAGGAATTCCGGAATGTGTGATGTGCAGGGATGATCAGAAAGTCACGAGACGAGTTGGGGAGGAGGAGGGGGGTTGGAATCCAGGCAATTGGGGGAACTGTCGGTCTCAGAGTGTTAGATACACTGTCCTTTCCCCCTCTGGGACCGGGTGTCACAGTGCGTTAGATACACTGTCCTTTCCCCCTCTGGGACCGGGTGTCACAGTGCGTTAGATACACTGTCCTTTCCCCCTCTGGGACTGGGTGTCACAGTGTGTTAGATACACTGTCCTTTCCCCCTCTGGGACCGGGTGTCACAGTGTGTTAGATACACTGTCCTTTCCCCCTCTGGGACCGGGTGTCACAGTGCGTTAGATACACTGTCCTTTCCCCCTCTGGGACCGGGTGTCACAGTGTGTTAGATACACTGTCCTTTCCCCCTCTGGGACCGGGTGTCACAGTGTGTTAGATACACTGTCCTTTCCCCCCTCTGGGACCGGGTGTCACAGTGCGTTAGATACACTGTCCTTTCCCACTCTGGGACCGGGTGTCACAGTGCGTTAGATACACTGTCCTTTCCCCCTCTGGGACCGGGTGTCACAGTGTGTTAGATACACTGTCCTTTCCCCCTCTGGGACTAGGTGTCACAGTGTGTTAGATACACTGTCCTTTCCCCCTCTGGGACTGGGTGTCACAGTGCGTTAGATACACTGTCCTTTCCCCCTCTGGGACCGGGTGTCACAGTGTGTTAGATACACTGTCCTTTCCCCCTCTGGGACCGGGTGTCACAGTGTGTTAGATACACTGTCCTTTCCCCCTCTGGGACTAGGTGTCACAGTGCGTTAGATACACTGTCCTTTCCCCCTCTGGGACCGGGTGTCACAGTGTGTTAGATACACTGTCCTTTCCCCCTCTGGGACCGGGTGTCACAGTGTGTTAGATACACTGTCCTTTCCCCCTCTGGGACTAGGTGTCACAGTGCGTTAGATACACTGTCCTTTCCCCCTCTGGGACCGGGTGTCACAGTGTGTTAGATACACTGTCCTTTCCCCCTCTGGGACCGGGTGTCACAGTGCGTTAGATACACTGTCCTTTCCCCCTCTGGGACCGGGTGTCACAGTGTGTTAGATACACTGTCCTTTCCCCCTCTGTGACTGGGTGTCACAGTGTGTTAGATACACTGTCCTTTCCCCCTCTGGGACCGGGTGTCACAGGGTGTTAGATACACTGTCCTTTCCCCCTCTGGGACCGGGTGTCACAGTGTGTTAGATACACTGTCCTTTCCCTCTCTTGGACCGGGTATCACAGTGTGTTCGATACACTGTCCTTTCCACCCAGTCCCAGAGTTGTGCCTGTAGGCCTCAGTTTTAGGCCGAAAATTAATTGGATGCAAATTTGTAAGGTTGAGAGTGTGGGGGAGGCCTAGCAATGAAGAGTAAAACCCCAGATTCCTTTTCTCATCCAAAACTCCGCTACCCGCCACCCCCCCCCCCCGCCCCGTGTCCGAACTCGCACCGAGTCCCGTTCATCCTCGTTTTCAAATCCCTCCATGGCCTCTCACTGCCCCCTCCCTATCTCTGTAACCTCCTCCAGCCCCTACAACCCTCCCTATCTCTGTAACCTCCTCCAGTCCCTACAACCCTCCCTATCTCTGTCACCTCCTCCAGTCCCGACAACCCTCCCTATCTCTGTAACCACCTCCAGTCCCTACAACCCTCCCTATCTCTGTAAGCCCCTCCAGTCCCTACGTCCCCCCCGAGTTCTCTGCGCTCCTCCAATTCCGGCCACTTGACCATCCCCCGATTCCCATCGCTCCACAGGACCCTACGCCCCACACCGCCGGTCCCTGATATCTCAAGGTGCGTTTGTTCGCCCCTTCCCTGAGGCTCCTGGGAACATCTCGTTCATTGAAAGGGAGAGGGTGGGAGTCGGGGGTGGGAGGGGTTATAAAAATATCAGTTGTTGTTGCAGCAACACCTTTCCTTTGGGAAGGAAAAGGAGCTGCCGTCTGATTGGACACCGTGGGCAGCGAAGATTCCTGCCAATGACTCAACCTCACTCGGAACTCGGCAAAGTGTTCCTTTGAAAACCACAGCACTTGTAAATCTCTGGGCGTGAAACATCCACTGGAGTCTGACAGTGAAGCCGAGTGGAGCAACCGAGAAGAGACGGAGGGGAGCCGAGCTTGCGGGAGATAGACCCAGGGAGATAAAAGCAAAGGAATCGGGTTAGTGAACGGGATAGGAGAAGGGAGAGAGGGAGAGAATGAGAGAGAGAGAGACACTGCCCTGAAAAATGTTCCCCCCCCCCCCCCCCCCCACCCCCCACCTCGGTGTGCCCTCTCTGGCTGGGCATCCAATTGTGTTTCTTCGCCGCTCTTCACACAACCTTCACCCTTTTTGGAGGGAAGGATTGACAGAGCGAATCCCTTCCTTGGATGTGGGCGTCGCTGGCCAGGCCAACGTTTGTCGCCTCATCCCTCGTTGCCCCTTGAGGAGGTGGTGGTGAGCTGCCTTCTTTGAACCGCTGCAGTCCGTGTGGGGTAGGTACACCCAGAGTGCGGTGAGGAAGGGAGTTCCAGGATTTTGACCCAGCGACAGTGAAGGAACGGCGATATAGTTCCAAGTCAGGATGGTGTACGACTTGGAGGGGAACTTGCAGGTGGTGGTGTTCCCATGTATTTGCTGCCCTTGTCCTTCTAGTTGGTAGAGGTCATGGGTTTGGGCGGTGCTGACTAAGGAGCCTTGGTGAGTTGCTGCAGTGCATCTTGTAGATGGTACTGTCAAAGAGGAGAGAGGGGGATTGGGTTTCCCAGAATGACACGGCCCACAGAGATCCGTTCCAATTCATCCTGCAAAGCCAGAGCGGGAATTGGGCTAACGAGAGCCTCTCTTTCTCTTTTCCCTTGGCAGGAGTTGCGCCCCGAGCGGGAGATGGCGTCCACCGCCCTCCGGATCCTGGGGCTGACGCTGGTGGCCTTCGGCGGGACGGCAGCCCTGATCGCGTGCGCCCTGCCCGCCTGGAGGGTGTCGCTAGCGTCGGGGGCATCGGCACCAACAGCAGCGAGCCGGCCTGGGAGGGCCTGTGGATGGAGTGCGGGGCGACGGGGCCGGGCGGCGGGGGGCGGAGCTGCGCGACCTACGAACCTTCGGCGGCCTTGCCCCAGGACCTGCGGGCCGCCCGGGCCCTGACCCTGGCGGCGCTGGCCATCTCCCTGCTGGGCCTCTGCCTCGGGGCCGCGGGCTGCCCCTGCGCCCGGGGCCCCGCCCGGGGAGCCAGCCTGGGCCTGGCCGCGGGTTTGGCCTCCCTGGCGGCGGGCCTGCTGATGCTGCTGACCGGCAGCTGGTCGGCCCACGCCGCCCGGCAGCAGCTCCTGGACCCGCTGGTCGCCCTGGACCTCAAGCGGGAGCCGGGTCCCGCCACCTACCTGGCTTTGGCGGCCGGGGCCCTCCTGGTGCTGGGCGGCGCCCTCCTCTGCTGCTCCTGGCCCAGGGCCGCCGAGCGATTCCAGGGCACGCTGCACCACGCCAGCTCGACGGCCAGGAAACCCAGGCGGAGTCGCCCGTGAGCGGCCGCCCAGAGCCTCAGGGCCCTCCTCGCGGTGACAACCACTAGGCCGCAACCAACCGTCTCCCCCGCCTAGACCTCTTTATCTCAATCCTCCCACTCACTCCGTCCCCATCTCTCTGGATACAAGGCTACCTCGATCCCCCTCAACTGGAAAGCAATAAACCTTGGCCGCTAGACAAAAGAACATTCTGGACTCTCACGGGTAACCGAACAGGCTGGCGGAAGTGTATTCAATCATATCTCTGTGTGCTGATATCCACTTTATGCTCTGTCCATTGTGTTTTGTTTATTTTTGCGCTGTCTTTGGATAAAGATGTTTCTCGAGAGAAACCAGACTCGTTTGTTTTCCCCCTTTGGGTCAGTGCTGAGGGAGTGCCGCTCTGTCGGAGGGTCAGTGCTGAGGGAGCGCCGCACTGTTGGAGGGTCA
>NW_027140338.1:177500-180101 GCF_036365525.1 Heterodontus francisci
TAAACGGAAGAGGTTAGTTTATTGTACTGAAAGTCAAACCCTCATCTAAGTAAAACAATAAACTACACTCCAACTTTCACATACACACACACACACATAAAGTAGAATCACACGCACACAAAAAGGTTACAGAGTGAAGAAGAATAAATTGGTTTGGATTAGAGCCCAGAACAAGAAAAAAGAATATACAATCTGTGGAGTCGGGTAATTCAGTTACCTTCTGGCTGAACTCGGGCGTGTCGGGCATTTAGATACAAACTGCGGTGGCCATTTATGGTGCTAGCAGGGTCCTTTTTATCAGTTCTCTGTCTCCTGCTTCCTTTTGAAAGTTTAATTCAGGTTTCCAATGATTTAAAAAAAAAAAGGCCATTCAGCATAACACGTGTTCAAATTGGACCCGATTCTTGAGGGACGCGAAAAGACGCAAGGAGGGTGGAAATTAAGGGGGAATTATTTAAAGATCTGTACAATTCCATTTCTCTGTACAAAATTATGGTTTTAACTGTCGGCCAGAAGGGCAAGGGGCTGCGCCCATGCGTCCGGGAGGTCAGGGGTGAAAGGGAAGGGTCAGGTGCCCTTCTCTTCCAGGCCCAGGGCGGAAGCCATTCCAATAAGGATGAATCGAGACCGACCTCTGACCCCCTTGTCTCCGGCCACTTTTCAGTTGGCTCAAATATACTGGTCAACCCGAAGCAAGGGGTCACCGACATCACAGGTGGGCGAGGCAGCTCACACAGTCTCACGCACACTCTCCCTCACGCAGGCACACTCTCTCCCTCACGCGCACGCAAACACTCCCTTATGGGGGTGGAGTGGGGGGGAGATTGGCGAGCGCCGAGGGTGACAGACGGGGAGAGACGGCGGTGTTGGGGGTGGGGGGGGGATTTAGAAACGAGAGAGATGGGAGCCTTGGAGAAAGTCGATGCAGATCTTTGTAATTGATGTAAATTTAAAATAATTATAATATAATTAATGCAATTAAAATAATTAATAAAAATAAGTAAAAAGTCAAATTTGGCAATTTATTCTGACTGAATTCTGTGTCATTTGTTCACTTGTTCAAATATACAATCTGAAGTTGTCTCTCTCTCTATCACACACACACACACACACTCACATAAACTGTAGCGGCCATCTTGAATATACTGAACGACTGATCATCCACAGCTCTCTGGAGTCGAGAATTCCAAAGATTCACCACCCTCCGAGTGAAGAAATCTTTCCTCATCTCAGTGCGAAACGGCCGAGCCCTTATCCTGAGACTGTGACCCCCCACCGTGTTCGAGACTCCCAGCCCAGGGGGTGGGGGTGGGAAACAGTCTCTCAGCATCTACCCTGTCAAAAACCCCTTCAGAATATTATCCGTTTCAATGAGATCACCCTCTCATTCTTCGAAACTCCAGGGAATATCGGCCCGTTTGACTCGATCTCTCCTCGTGGGACAATCCCCTCATCCCAGGAACCAGTCTAGTGAACCTTCGTTACAATCCCTCTCGGACAAGTCTATCCTTCCTTCGGTAAGGAGACCAAAACTGGACACAGTACTCCAGGTGTGGTCTCACCAATGCCCTGTATAAGTGCAGTAAGACTTTGTCACTCTTAGACTCCAATCCCTTCGGAACAAAAGCTAACGTACCATTTACCTTCCTAATTGCTTGCTGTCCCTGCATGTTAACTTTCTGTGATTCATGTACGAGGACGCCCAGGTCCCACTCGTTACACGCTGCCATCCTGAAAAATGTCTCTTTTATTCTTACTCTCTGTTTTCTGTGCATTCATGCTAATTTTGTGTAATAGCCTCCCATGCTTTTTGAAAACCCAAATACACTCCATGCACAGGCTCCTCCTTAGCCACCCTACTAGTTACAATCTAAAAAAATAATTAGAAATAAAGAAATTTTTAACATATTATGATCACTCTTCCCTACAAGTCTAATCAACCCTTTCTCATTTGCACAATCCTCGATTTGAAATGGCCTGAACCTGGCACTTGTGTGGCGCGAATGTTACTTGCCACTTATCAGCCCAAGCCTGGATATTGTCCAGGTCTTGCTGCATTTCTACACGGACTGCTTCCGTATCTGAGGAGTCACGAATGGTGCTGAACATTGTGCAATCATCAGCGAACATCCCCACTTCTGACCTTATGATTGAAGGAAGGTCATTGATGAAGCAGCTGAAGATGGTTGGGCCTAGGACATGCAAGGAGTATAGTAAATAAAGCCGATGAGCTGAGGGCACAGAGAGACACAGAGTAACATTGGAAATGTTATATAGAAACTTGGTTTAAAGAGGGGCAAGAATGGCAGCTCAACATCCCTGGATATAGAGTTTTCAGGGGGGATAGAGACGGGGATAATAAAGGAGGGGTGTAGCATTATTAGTTAAGGAATCAATAACAGCTTTGAGGAGGGATGATATGCTAAATGAATCATCAAACGGGGTCATTGGGTGGAGATCAGAAATAAAAAAGGGGGCAGCCACACGACTAGGAGTGTACAATAGACCCCCAAATAGTGAGAGGGAGATAGAGGAACAAATATGTCGGCAAATTTCTGAGTGCAAAAACTATAGGACAATAATAGTTGGGGATTTCAACTA
>NW_027140340.1:0-60000 GCF_036365525.1 Heterodontus francisci
TCTGGGGGACAGATGGGGTAAGAGAGAGAGAATGAAGGCGAGACGGGGAGCGTGGTGGTGCTGAGGGCCTGGGCAGGTTCCTGATTAGAGGGAGGTGAAATTGTGGAAGCTGACCCTGCTTGGCTATTGACTCTCTCTCTGTCTCTCTCTCTCCCTCCCCCACTTGCCCTGCAGTTTGACCATGGGGTGATCGTGGCGGTGGATTCCCGGGCCACGGCCGGCTCCTACGTGGCCTCGCAGACAGTGAAGAAGGTGATCGAGATTAACCCATACCTGCTGGGCACCATGGCCGGGGGGGGCAGCTGACTGCAGCTTCTGGGAGAGGCTGCTGGCCCGTCAGAGCCGCATCTACGAGCTGAGGAACAAAGAGAGGATCTCAGTGGCAGCAGCCTCCAAGCTGCTCGCTAACATGGTCTACCAGTACAAGGGCATGGGGCTGTCCCTGGGCACCATGATCTGCGGCTGGGACAAGCGAGGCCCAGGTGAGAGGTACCAGTAGGAGGGGGTTAATGAACTGATCGCTCGCAGTCTCTGGGTCAACCGGTGGCAGGTGCGGGGCTGTTCCGTCAAAACTGCGCCACCCCCACAGTCAAATAGCCCACCATACTGGACCGGCGTGACAAATGGGCTTGGGTACTCGGGTCGTTGCCAGGGCGTCACATTGTGTGCCTCAATCCTCTCTAACCTCTCTCTCTTTCTCTCTCTCCCTCCAGGCCTCTACTACGTGGACAGCGAGGGAAACCGCGTGTCGGGCAAGGTCTTCTCTGTGGGGTTCGGGCTCCGTCTATGCCTATGGGGTGCTGGACCGTGGCTACCGCCCGGACCTGGCCCCTGAGGAGGCCTACGAGCTGGCCAAGAAGGCCATCTACCACGCCACCTACCGCGACGCCTACTCCGGCGGAATAGTCAGCCTTTACCACGTCAAGGAGAGCGGCTGGGTGCAGATCTGCCGCGACGACGTCATGGACCTGCACCAGATATACAAGGACGCGGGGTGTGCCTAGCTGGTGTGGGGGTGGGAGGGCCCACCCAGGGGTGGTGACCCCCTCTTCCCCCACTCTTGTGACCCGACATGAAATAATGTGTTGCCCCACTGTAGTTTTGTTCTGGTGTTTGCGATGAGAATAAACTGTTTGTTAAACCAATGTGTATGCGCGGATTTTCAGCAGTGTAATTCAGACACCGAGACACAAGGGATATCAGGGTTAGGTGACCTCAGTACGGACCCTCCGACAGGGCGGAGCTCCCTCAGTACGGACCCTCCGACAGCGCAGTGCTCCCTCAGTACTGACCCTCCGACAGGGCGGAGCTCCCTCAGTACTGACCCTCCGACAGGGCGGAGCTCCCTCAGTACGGACCCTCCGACAGGGCGGAGCTCCCTCAGTACTGACCCTCCGACAGGGCGGAGCTCCCTCAGTACGGACCCTCCGACAGGGCGGAGCTCCCTCAGTACGGACCCTCCGACAGCGCAGTGCTCCCTCAGTACTGACCCTCCGACAGGGCGGAGCTCCCTCAGTACTGACCCTCCGAGAGGGTGGAGCTCCCTCAGTACGGACCCCTCCGACAGCGCAGTGCTCCCTCAGTACTGACCCTCCGACAGGGCGGAGCTCCCTCAGCACTGACCCTCCGACAGGGCGGAGCTCCCTCAGTACGGACCCTCCGACAGCGCAGTGCTCCCTCAGTACTGACCCCTCCGACAGGGCGGAGCTCCCTCAGTACTGACCCTCCGACAGGGCGGAGCTCCCTCAGTACTGACCCTCCGACAGCGCAGTGCTCCCTCAGTACGGACCCTCCGACAGGGCGGAGCTCCCTCAGTACGGACCCTCTGACAGTGCAGAGCTCCCTCAGTACGGACCCTCCGACAGGGCGGAGCTCCCTCAGTACGGACCCTCTGACAGTGCAGAGCTCCCTCAGTACGGACCCTCCGACAGGGCGGAGCTCCCTCAGTACTGACCCTCCGACAGCGCAGTGCTCCCTCAGTACTGACCCCTCCGACAGGGCGGAGCTCCCTCAGTACTGACCCTCCGACAGGGCGGAGCTCCCTCAGTACTGACCCTCCGACAGGGCGGAGCTCCCTCAGTACGGACCCTCCGACAGTGCAGAGCTCCCTCAGTACGGACCCTCCGACAGTGCAGAGCTCCCTCAGTACGGACCCTCCGACAGTGCAGAGCTCCCTCAGTACGGACCCTCCGACAGGGCGGAGCTCCCTCAGTACTGACCCTCCGACAGGGCAGAGCTCCCTCAGTACGGACCCTCCGACAGTGCAGAGCTCCCTCAGTACTGACCCTCCGACAGGGCGGAGCTCCCTCAGTACGGACCCTCCGACAGTGCGGAGCTCCCTCAGTACGGACCCTCCGACAGTGCAGAGCTCCCTCAGTACGGACCCTCCGACAGTGCAGAGCTCCCTCAGTACGGACCCTCCGACAGTGCAGTGCTCCCTCAGTACGGACCCTCCGACAGGGCGGAGCTCCCTCAGTACTGACCCTCCGACAGTGCGGCACTCCCTCAGTACTGACCCTCCGACAGCGCAGTGCTCCCTCAGTACGGACCCTCCGACAGGGCGGAGCTCCCTCAGTACTGACCCTCTGACAGTGCGGAGCTCCCTCAGTACGGACCGTCCGACAGCGCGGCGCTCCCTCAGTACTGAGTCACAGACAGATTACAGCACAGAAGGAGTCTTCTGGCGTGTTGTGTTTATACTCGCTCTGTTTTTCCTGTGGCCCTGGACATCCTTTCTGTAATTATCCAATTCTGTTCTGAAGACCTCAACTGAATCTTCCTCCGCCACACTCAACAATTAGACAATTAACTGGAGGAGGTGGCTCCACAAATATCTCGATCCTCAATGATGGGGGAGCCCAGCACATCAGTGTGAAAGATAAGGCTGAAGCATTTGCAACAATCTTCAGCCAGAGGTGCCGAGTTGTTGATCCATCTTGGCCTCCTCCTGAAGTCCCCAGCATCACAGATGCCAGACTTCAGCCAATTCGATTCACTTTTAGATTTCTGTCGTTGACATGCTCAATGACTGACCTTCCACAGCCTCTGGGGTAGAGAATTCCACAGATTCACCAGCCTCTGAGTGGTGAAATCCCTCCTCATCTCAGTTTTAAATGGTCTACTCCTTATTCTGAGACTGTCCCCTGGTTCTACACTCACCAGCCAGGGGAAACATCCTATCTACATCCGCCCTGTCAGAATTTTGAGAGTTTCAATGAGATCACCTCTCATTCTTTAAACCTCTGGAGAATACAGGCCCAGTCTCCTCAGTCTCTCCTATAAGACAATCCCGCCATCCCAGGGATTAGTCTGGTGAACCTCCGTTGCACTCCCTCTATGGCAAGTATATCCTTCCTTAGATAAGGAGACTGAAACTGTACACAATACTCCAGATGCAGTCTCACCAAGGCGCTATATAATTGCAGCAAGACATCTTTACTCCTGTACTCAAATCCCCTTGTGATGAAGGCCAACATATCATTTACCTTCCTAATTGTTTGCTGCACCTGCATACTAGCTTTCAGTGACTCATGAACAAGGACACCCAGCTCCCTGTGGACATCAACACTTCCCAACCTCTCACCATTTAAGAAATACTCTGTCTTTCTATTTTTTCTATCAAAGTGGATCACTTCACACTTATTCACATTATATTCCATCTGCCACGTTCTTGCCCATTCACTGAGCCTGTCCAAGTCTGCTTGAAGCCTCCTTGCATCCTCCTCACAACTTCTATTCCCACCTAGTTTTGTGTCATCAACAAATTTGGAAATATGACAATTGGTCCCCACATCCAAATCATTGACATAGATTGTAAATAGCTGTGGCCCCAGCACTGATCCTTGTGTTACTCCACTAGTCACAGCCTGTCATCCTGAGAATGATCCATTTATTCCTACTCTCTGTTTTCTGTCTGTTAACCAATTCTCAATCCATTCCAGTATATTCCCCCCAAGCCCATGTGCTCGAATTTTGTTTACTAACCTTCTGTGTGGGACCTTATCAAAAGCTGCCTGAAAATCCAAATACACCACATCCACTGGTTCTCCTTTATGCTACAAGTAACATCCTCAAAAAACTCCAACAGGTTTGTCAAACATGATTTCCCTTTCATAAATCCACACTGACTCTGCCCAATTGTATCATTATATTCCAAATGTCCAGTTATCTCATCCTTTATAATAAATTCTAACATTTTGTCTACTAACGTCAAACTCACATGTCTGTAGTTCTCTGTTTTCTCTCTCCCTCCTTTCTTAAATACATTTGTTACTTTCCAGTCTGCAGGAACCTTTCCAGAATCTATCGAATTGTGAAAGATAAGCACCAATACATCCACTATCTCTATAGTCACCTCCTTCAACACTCTGGGATATAGTTCATCTGGTCCAGGGGATTTATCAACCTTCAAACCAGTTAGTTTTTCGAGTACGACCTTTTTATTAATACTAATTCCTCTCAGTTCCTCATTTTTATGAGTCCCTTGGTTCCCTTGTATTTCTGGGAGATTTTCTGTGTCTTCCTCTGTGAAGACAGACACAAAGTAATTATTTAGTCACTCTGCCATTTCCTCAATTCTCCACCACAAACTCTCCTCTCTCTGCCTGCAATGGACCCACATTTGTCCTTGCTAATTGTTTCCTGTTCACATACCTAAAGAACCAAAAGCTGCAACACTGACAATGTGGAAAATTGCCCAGGTATGTCCTGTACACAAAAAGCAGGACAAATCCAACCCGGTCAATTACTGCCCCATCAGTCTACTCTCAATCATCAGTAAAGTGATGGAAGGTGTCATCAACAATGCTATCAAGCAGCACTTGCTTAGCAATAACCTGCTCAGTGACTCTCAGTTTGGGTTCTGCCAGGGCCACTCAGCTCCTGACCTCATTACAGCCTTGGTTCAAACATGGACAAAAGAGCTGAACTCAAGAGGTGAGGTGAGAGTGACTGCCCTTGACATCAAGGCAGCATTTGACCAAGTATGGCATCAAGGAGCCCTAGCAAAACTGGAGTCAATGGGAATCAGGGGGAAAACCCTCCGCTGGTTGGAGTCATACCTAGCGCAAAGGAAGATGGTTGTGGTTGTTGGAGGTCAATCATAGCTCCAGGATATCACTGCAGGAGTTCCTCAGGGTAGCGTCCTCGGCCCAACCATCTTCAGCTGCTTTATCAATTACCTTCCTTCAATCATAAGGTCAGAAGTGGGGATGTTTGCTGATGATTGCACAATGTTCAGCACCATTAGCGACTCCTCAGGTACTGAAGCAGTCCGTGTAGAAATGCAGCAAGACCTGGACAATATCCAGGCTCGGGCTGATAAGTGGCAAGTAACATTTGTGCCACACAAGTGCCAGGCAATGACCATCTCCAACAAGAGAGAATCTAACCATCTCCCTTTGACATTCAACGGCATTACCATCGCTGAATCCCCCACTATCAACATCCTAGGGGTTACCATTGACCAGAAACTGAACTGGAGTAGCCATATAAATACCGTGGCTACAAGAGCAGGTCAGAGGCTGGGAATCCTGTGGCGAGTAACTCACCTCCTGACTCCCCAAAGTCTGTCCACCATCTACAAGGCACAAGTCAGGAGTGTGATGGAATACTCTCCACTTGCCTGGATGGGTGCAGCTCCAACAACACTTAAGAAGCTCGAAACCATCCAGGACAAAGCAGCCCACTTGATTGGCACCCCATCCACAAACATTCACTCCCTCCACCACCGACGCACAGTGACAGCAGTGTGTACCATCTACAAGATGCACTGCAGCAACGCACTAAGGCTCCTTCGACAGCACCTTCCAAACCCACGACCTCTACCAACTAGAAGGACAAGGGCAGCAGATGCATGGGAACATCACCACCTGCAAGTTCCCCTCCAAGTCACACACCATCCTGACTTGGAACTGTACCGCCGTTCCATCACTGGATCACATGTACTGCAGCGGTTCAAGAAGGCAGCTCACCACCACCTTCCCAAGGGCAATCAGGGATGGGCAATAAATGCTGGCCTGGCCTGGCCAGTGACGCCCACATCCCATGAATGAATTTTTAAAAAGCTTTCACAGTCCACCTTTATGTTTCTCGCTAGCTTGCATTCATGTTCTCTTTTCCCTTTCTATATCAGTTTCTTGGTCCTCCTTTGCTGGATTCTAAATTGCTCCCAATCCTCGGACTTACCACTTTTTCTGGTGACTTTATAATCCAGTCCCTTTGATCTAATACAATCTTTAACTTCTTTTGTTAGCCACGGTCGATTCACCTTTCCTGTTGGGTTTTTATGTCTTCGAGGAATATATATTTGTTGTCGACCATGTAATACTTCTTTAAATACTAGTATCATGCAGACCCCCACCTGCCAAGGATGAGGCACATTAATTTCGCCACATGAACTTTGATTTTAAAACTATTACTGGCATAAAGAAAGAACTTTGCTTTTTAAAAAAAAACAGACCCTTGACTGGAAAGACATTTGCATATTTACAGACAGAGCTTAAAAGGGACAAAAGACCATTCCCTGACACATTCAATCCACAATGGACTTTTGATTACCAGACGTTGAGGGTGGAGGAGCTCGCATTCCAAATTGACAGCTAAGGTGGCCCAATACACAAAGAGACGTGGTCAGACCAGTTTAGTCACATGACTAACTGGCTGTTGGAGGGTTTTTTAAAAAAAAAACTTGCCACAGAGTATTTGAATTCAGAAAGCTGTTTGCTCCTGAACCTAAAAGACCTCTCCTGGCTGAATTGCTGCTGCCTCTCCTATCTGCTGCCATCTCTTTCTCACGGAACTGAAAACCACTGAACACATATGAACCCCAAGAGAGATAAGTCTCCTACAGTGAACAAGGTTTAAGAAGAATACTGGGACCCAACAAAAAGCAGGACCATATCTTCAATCAAGGACTACAGCAAGCTTGAAGCACCGTAACAAAAACCCCTCGTCTGAGATTGCGTCAAACTGTTCCATTTCATCTTTTCTACTGCTCTTTTCTGTCTCTATTTGCATGTGCTTATTTCATATGCATGCTAGTGTGGGGAATAGTGTGTATCCGTAGGTGTGAACCGAATTAGAGTTTAAGTTTAAATAAATTTCACTTTTCTTCTTTAAACCTAAGAAAGCCTGTTTGTGCTCATTTCTTTGCCTTATAATTGAAAAGCAGTGAACAAGGATTCACCAAGGGGGAGCTCAAAACACAGTGTGTTTAAAATAAAACCCTGTTACAGTAAGACCAGGTGAAGACTGAAAGGGACCCCTCGACACCTTTCTCACCTAGTCGTAACACTAGCTTTTGGCCAGGGTTGTTCATTATTCGGTCATTTAACACCCTCTATGCACTAACGTTTTGTCTTTCACCACACCATTAACACACCTTTTGCCTTTGCTCCATGACCTTCTGGTCAGTTATTCTCTATCAACACCTTCCCTTTTGTTATCTCTTGTCCCACCCCCGCTTTATTTACTTAAAACCTATTACATTTCTAACCTTTGCCAGTTCTGATGAAACGTCACTGACCTGAAACGTTAACTCTGCATCTCTCTCCACAGATGCTGCCAGACCTGCTGAGTATTTCCAGCACTTTCTGTCAAATCTTTTAATGTATTTTCTCAATCCACCATAGCCGACTTGCCCCTCTTACCTTCATAGTTTCCTTTGTTCAGACTTAAGATCCAAGTTTCAGCATGAACTATATCTCTTTCAAACTTAATGTTGAATTCTATTATATTGTGGTCACTATTTCCTAATGGCTCCTTTACAGCAAGTTTATTAATCAGCCCTTTCTCATTGCAGAATATTAAGTCTAAAATAGCCCGATCCCGAGTTGGTTCTTCAACATACTGCTCCAGAAACCCATCTCATACACACTCCTGGAATTCATCCTCTACAGCATTAGTGCTAATTAGGTTTACCCAATCTATATGTAAATTGGAGTCGCCCATTATTACTGTATTGCCCGTGCTGCATGCAGCTCTAATTTCCTGATTTATGTCGTGCCCAACATTACCATGACTGTTTGGTGGCCTATAAACAACTCCCACCAATGTTTGCTGCCGATTGCTGTTTCTTCATTCCACCCAAACCGATTCTACATCTTGATTCTTCGATCTTGATCCTACGATCACTAATGTACTGATCTCGCACCTGATAAACAGCGCAACCCCACCTCCATTTCCCCTCCGCCTATCCCTCCTAAATGACGAATATCCCTGAATATTCAGTTCTCAGTCCTGGTCATCCAGTAAAGAGTCTCCATAATGGCAATTAAATCATACCCATTTACCTCTACATTGTTGTGAATGCTGGGTGCATTCCGATAGAGTGCCCTTAACTTTGTCTTAACATTATTCCTCATTCTGATCCTATATGATATTGGCCTTCATCTCGTCTGCCTTCCAATTTCGCTTACTACTTCTCTACTTCCTGTTACCAGTTTTGCTTCTCTCCAATTTGAGCTCCCTCTCAGGTTCCCAACCCCCTGACAATTTAGTTTAAACCCACCCCAACAGCACTAGCAAATCTCCCTGCGAGGACCTGCGTCCCGGTCCGGCTAAGATGCAACCCATCCATCTTGTACAGGTCCCACCTGCCCCAGAACAGATCCCAATGCTTCAGAAATCTGATGCCCTCCCTCCTGCACCAATTCTCCAGCCACGTGTTCAATCAATCAATCCTCCCATTCCTATGCTCACTTGCACGTGGCACTGGGAGTAATCCTGAGATTACTGCTTTTGAGGTCCTGCTTTTTAATTTCTTTCCTAACTGCTTAAAACCTGCTTTCAGGACCTCATTCCTCTTCTTACCTAAGTCGTTGGTACCAACGTGGACCATGACCTCTGGCTGTTCACTCTCCACCCCCCCCCCCCACCCCCCCAGAAGGATGCCCTGCAGCCGCTCCGTGACACCCTTGACCTTGGCACCGGGGAGGCAGCGCACAATCCAGGAGTCCCACCCGCGGCCGCGGAAACGCTTGTCTGTTCCTCCGACTAGCAAATCCCCCATCGCTGCTGCCCTTCCACTCTTCTTCCTCCCCTCCTGTGCAGCTGAGCCACCCGTTGGGTGGGGGGGGGGGGGGGGGGGGCGGGGGAGGAGCCACAGACTTGGCACTTGCTGCGCTCCCCCACCCCGAGGACCGAGGAACCCTCGCCCTCACCGACATCCGAAACAGAAAACAGATTAGCCAGCGGCATCGGCTCGGGGTGGGCGCTTCGCACTCCCCTGCATTAAACTGCATTCGCCCCTCGCTTGCCCGGTCCACCAGCCTGTCTAATTCTGCCTTGGTTTAGACCCTTGTCCGGGTGCAACCCCTCCACCCATAACCCCCAAATCCTCCTCCTCCTGCCCCTTCCCCACAATTACTCCCAAACTGACCACCTCAATGGTGCTGGCCCTGCCCCCACTCCTCATACAATTGGCTCCCAACCGATCAGAAGGCGAGGACTAAGCTAGATGATTGACACAAGCCCCGTCCAATCCGTGTGGACAACATCACACCTCCCACCCCGCCCCATAACGTATCCACCAATCAGCTGCCGGAGGGGCGGTGACGGGCAGACCAATGCCCCAATCAGCGTATGACTTCACGCTGCCGGCTGGGCGAATGAGCGCCAAGGGTGCGGGTGGGACGGGCGGTCCTCTGATTGACGCCGGGGGTGACCAATGAGTACGCGGACTCGAATTGACAGCCTGACGGAACCTATCGGAAGACAGACTGCAAGTGCGGGGGGAGGGGGAGGGGGGGAGGGTGGAGAAGGGGCGGGGTGAGTCACCTGGTGGCCACTGTACACCAGAAGCTAGATTGACAAGGAGGCAGGCCACGTGGGGTGCCGCAGCCAAGCAGATCGCGGATCGGGAAGCTGACCAATGAGATGTCAGGGGCGGGATTCTGGGTCAGAAGGCGGGCTGACGACTGGCCGCGGGGATTAAGCGACAGCGCGATGAACCAATCGGAGGAGAGTGAGCGGAGCGGGCGTGCTCTCCCGCTGGCGGCTGTGTACCAGGAGCTTGATGGACAGGGAGGCGGGGTACATGGGCAGTCGCAGCCAATCGGATCGTGGCGGCGGCAGGCGCTTTGATGGATGGGGTTGCTGCCAGTCAGAGGAGAAATAACGTTTTGACGGACAGTCAGGGCGGCCACTCTCAGGCGGTGATGGGGGCGGGTTTCTTCTCCGGGGCCGGCCCGGCGTGTGTACACGGCCGCTTTGCCGTTGTGCACACGGAGCTGGAGCCGGTGGGTACACGGGGTGTGGGGATGATTGGGGGGGGGGGTGGGGGGAGTGAGGTTATTTTTAATTGTACAATCAGGAAGGTTTCAATGTATTTTTTCCAAAAAGAATTCCAATATCAGGACCTCAACTTTCCCCTGGAGAAAGTTGGAAACTTTGTATATCCGTCTGAGGCGGTGTACACAGGCCCCAAGCTGCAGCTTCCAGAAGCTTCGGCAAGGCTGGAGAAAAGGGGCGGGGCCTCTGAGGCCCCACCTCCCTCCACATCCGGGCTCCCGGCGGCGGCCGTTAGTTTTCAAATCCAGCACGCGCCGGGTCAGTGACGTAGGCGGAGGAGCAGCGCAAGCGCGCGGAGGGGGGGGGGGGCCAGAAGGGGGAAGCAAAAGGGGAGGGACAAGACGGCAGTGAGGGTGGGGCCAAGCGAGGGGTGGGGCCAGCAGGTGAGAAAGGGTGGGGCCAAGCGAGGGGTGGGGCCAGCACGTGAGAAAGGGTGGGGCCAACCGAGGGGCGGGGCCAGCAGTGCACAGGGTGTGGGACCAGCAGGGGAGGGGAGGGTGTGGGACCAGCAGGGGAGGGGGGGGTGTGGGACCAGCAGGGGAGGGGGGGGTGGGGCCAAGCGAGGGGCGGGGCCAGCTGTGGACAGGGGGTGGGACCAGCAGGGGAGGGGGGGTGGGGCCAAGCGAGGGGCGGGGCCAGCTGTGGACAGGGGGTGGGACCAGCAGGGGAGGGGGCGGGGCCAAGCGAGGGGCGGGGCCAGCTGTGGACAGGGGGTGGGACCAGCAGGGGAGGGGGGGTGGGGCTGGCAACGGGAAAGGTGGATGGTCAAGTGGGGGAGGCGTTGGCTGGGGGAGGGAGAGGGAGAGGGGTCAGCAGAGGGATGGGGCTGGGTCGGTTGTTGGAGAAGGGGAGCGGCTGGATGATGGGGGGGGGATCAGTAGGGGAAGAAAGGGAGGGGTAGAAGGGGTCAGTAGGAGGGAGGGGAGGGGTCAGAGGGGTAGAATGGGAGTGGTCAGCAGGGGGGGTGGCTTCAGCAGAGGGGAGGGGGAGGGGTCAGTAGGGGGGAGAGGTCAGTAGGGGTAGAGGGGGAGCGGTCAGTAGGGGTAGAAGGGGATGGGTCAGTAGTGGGGAGCGGTCAGTAAGGGTAGAAGGAGAGGGGTCAGGAGGGGAGGGGTAGAAGGGGAAGGAGGGGAGTGGTCAGCAGGTGTAGAAGGGGAGGGGTCAGTAGGGGGGAGTGGTCAGTAGGGGTAGAAGGGGAGGGGTCAGGAGGGGAGGGGCAGAAGGGGAAGGAGGGGAGCGGTCAGCAAGCGTAGAAGGGGAGGGGTCAGTAGGGGTAGAAGGGGAGGGGTCAGCAAGGGGAAGGGTCAGTAGAGGAAGAAGGGGAGGGGAGGGGCAGCTCTGCAATCTCTCACCATTTAAGATTCTATGCTTTTTTATTCTTCCTGCCAAAATGGACAATTTCACATTTTCCCATATTATACTCCATTTGCCAGATCTTTGCCCACTCACTGAATCTATCTATATCCCTTTGTTGCCTCCTTATGTCCTCTTCACAACTTACTTTCCTACCTATCTTTGTGTCATCAGCAAATTTAGCAATCATACCTTCCATCCTTTCATCCAAGTCATTGATATAAATTGTAAAAAGTTGAGGCCCCAGCACTGATCCCTGTGGCACACCACTTGTTACATCTTGCCAACCAGAAAATGACCCATTTGTGCCTATTCTCTGTTTCCTGATAGCTCGCCAATCTTCCATCCATGCCAACATGTTATTCCCTACACTGGACACAGTTCCAGTCTCCATGTCCCTCAGTTCGACCACACTCAGATCACTGTACACAGTTCCAGTCTCCATGTCCCTCAGTTCGACCACACTCAGAACACTGTTCACAGTTCCAGTCTCCATGTCCCTCAGTTCGACCACACTCAGATCACTGTACACAGTTCCAGTCTCCATGTCCCTCAGTTCGACCACACTCAGATCACTGTACACAGTTCCAGTCTCCATGTCCCTCAGTTCGACCACACTCAGAACACTGTTCACAGTTCCAGTCTCCATGTCCCTCAGTTCGACCACACTCAGATCACTGAACACAGTTCCAGTCTCCATGTCCCTCAGTTCGACCACACTCAGATCACTGTGTACAGTTCCAGTCTCCATGTCCCTCAGTTCGACCACACTCAGAACACTGTTCACAGTTCCAGTCTCCATGTCCCTCAGTTCGACCACACTCAGATCACTGAACACAGTTCCAGTCTCCATGTCCCTCAGTTCGACCACACTCAGATCACTGTGTACAGTTCCAGTCTCCATGTCCCTCAGTTCGACCACACTCAGATCACTGTACACAGTTCCAGTCTCCATGTCCCTCAGTTCGACCACACTCAGAACACTGTTCACAGTTCCAGTCTCCATGTCCCTCAGTTCGACCACACTCAGAACACTGTTCACAGTTCCAGTCTCCATGTCCCTCAGTTCGACCACACTCAGATCACTGAACACAGTTCCAGTCTCCATGTCCCTCAGTTCGACCACACTCAGATCACTGTGTACAGTTCCAGTCTCCATGTCCCTCAGTTCGACCACACTCAGATCACTGTACACAGTTCCAGTCTCCATGTCCCTCAGTTCGACCACACTCAGAACACTGTTCACAGTTCCAGTCTCCATGTCCCTCAGTTCGACCACACTCAGAACACTGTTCACAGTTCCAGTCTCCATGTCCCTCAGTTCGACCACACTCAGATCACTGTACACAGTTCCAGTCTCCATGTCCCTCAGTTCGACCACACTCAGATCACTGAACACAGTTCCAGTCTCCATGTCCCTCAGTTCGACCACACTCAGATCACTGTGTACAGTTCCAGTCTCCATGTCCCTCAGTTCGACCACACTCAGATCACTGTACACAGTTCCAGTCTCCATGTCCCTCAGTTCGACCACACTCAGATCACTGTGTACAGTTCCAGTCTCCATGTCCCTCAGTTCGACCACACTCAGATCACTGAACACAGTTCCAGTCTCCATGTCCCTCAGTTCGACCACACTCAGATCACTGTACACAGTTCCAGTCTCCATGTCCCTCAGTTCGACCACACTCAGATCACTGTGTACAGTTCCAGTCTCCATGTCCCTCAGTTCGACCACACTCAGAACACTGTTCACAGTTCCAGTCTCCATGTCCCTCAGTTCGACCACACTCAGATCACTGTGTACAGTTCCAGTCTCCATGTCCCTCAGTTCGACCACACTCAGATCACTGTACACAGTTCCAGTCTCCATGTCCCTCAGTTCGACCACACTCAGATCACTGTGTACAGTTCCAGTCTCCATGTCCCTCAGTTCGACCACACTCAGATCACTGTGTACAGTTCCAGTCTCCATGTCCCTCAGTTCGACCACACTCAGATCACTGAACACAGTTCCAGTCTCCATGTCCCTCAGTTCGACCACACTCAGAACACTGTTCACAGTTCCAGTCTCCATGTCCCTCAGTTCGACCACACTCAGAACACTGTTCACAGTTCCAGTCTCCATGTCCCTCAGTTCGACCACACTCAGATCACTGTGTACAGTTCCAGTCTCCATGTCCCTCAGTTCGACCACACTCAGATCACTGTACACAGTTCCAGTCTCCATGTCCCTCAGTTCGACCACACTCAGATCACTGTGTACAGTTCCAGTCTCCATGTCCCTCAGTTCGACCACACTCAGAACACTGTTCACAGTTCCAGTCTCCATGTCCCTCAGTTCGACCACACTCAGATCACTGAACACAGTTCCAGTCTCCATGTCCCTCAGTCCGACCACACTCAGATCACTGTACACAGTTCCAGTCTCCATGTCCCTCAGTTCGACCACACTCAGAACACTGTTCACAGTTCCAGTCTCCATGTCCCTCAGTTCGACCACACTCAGAACACTGTTCACAGTTCCAGTCTCCATGTCCCTCAGTCCGACCACACTCAGATCACTGTACACAGTTCCAGTCTCCATGTCCCTCAGTTCGACCACACTCAGATCACTGAACACAGTTCCAGTCTCCATGTCCCTCAGTTCGACCACACTCAGATCACTGTGTACAGTTCCAGTCTCCATGTCCCTCAGTTCGACCACACTCAGATCACTGTACACAGTTCCAGTCTCCATGTCCCTCAGTTCGACCACACTCAGATCACTGTGTACAGTTCCAGTCTCCATGTCCCTCAGTTCGACCACACTCAGAACACTGTTCACAGTTCCAGTCTCCATGTCCCTCAGTTCGACCACACTCAGAACACTGTTCACAGTTCCGGTCTCCATGTTATAAATTGGATCGAGAGGCACGAGAGATGGTGCAAAAACGATTCCCAAGGATAATCCCAGAACTGAGATGTTATAACTATCAGCAAAGATTGAACAGGCTGGGACTCTATTCCCTGGGAGAGGCCACACTGAGGTGTGACCTGATCGAGGTCTTTAATTTCATGGAAAGGTTTCGATAAGGTCGACGTAGAGAAGATGTTTCCACTTGCGGGTGAGACCAGAACTAGGGGCCATCAATATAAGACAGTCAGTGAAAAATCCAATTGGGAATTCAGGAGAAACTTCTTTACCCAGGGAGTGGGGAGAATGTGGAACTCACTATCACAGGGAGTGGGGAGAATGTGGAAATTGCTATCACAGGGAGTGGGGAGAATGTGGAACTCGCTATCACAGGGAGTGGGGAGAATGTGGAACTCACTATCACAGGGAGTGGGGAGAATGTGGAACTCACTATCACAGGGAGTGGGGAGAATGTGGAACTCACTATCACGGGGAGTGGGGAGAATGTGGAACTCACTATCACAGGGAGTGGGGCGAATGTGGAACTCGCTATCACGGAGAGTGGGGAGAATGTGGAACTTGCTATCATGGGAAGTGGGGAGAATGTGGAACTCGCTATCACAGGGAGTGGGGCGAATGTGGAACTCGCTATCACGGGGAGTGGGGAGAATGTGGAACTCACTATCACGGGGAGTGGGGAGAATGTGGAACTCGCTATCACGGGGAGTGGGGAGAATGTGAAACTCGCTATCACAGGGAGTGGGGAGAATGTGGAACTCGCTATCGCAGGGAGTGGGGAGAATGTGGAACTCACTATCACAGGGAGTGGGGAGAATGTGGAACTCGCTATCGCAGGGAGTGGGGAGAATGTGGAACTCGCTATCACAGGGAGTGGGGAGAATGTGGAACTCGCTATCGCAGGGAGTGGGGAGAATGTGGAACTCGCTATCGCAGGGAGTGGGGAGAATGTGGAACTCGCTATCGCAGGGAGTGGGGAGAATGTGGAACTCGCTATCGCAGGGAGTGGGGAGAATGTGGAACTCGCTATCGCAGGGAGTGGGGAGAATGTGGAACTCACTATCACAGGGAGTGGGGAGAATGTGGAACTCGCTATCGCAGGGAGTGGGGAGAATGTGGAACTCGCTATCGCAGGGAGTGGGGAGAATGTGGAACTCACTATCACAGGGAGTGGGGAGAATGTGGAACTCGCTATCGCAGGGAGTGGGGAGAATGTGGAACTCGCTATCACAGGGAGTGGGGAGAATGTGGAACTCGCTATCGCAGGGAGTGGGGAGAATGTGGAACTCGCTATCACGGGGAGTGGGGAGAATGTGAAACTCGCTATCACAGGGAGTGGGGAGAATGTGGAACTCGCTATCGCAGGGAGTGGGGAGAATGTGGAACTCACTATCACAGGGAGTGGGGAGAATGTGAAACTCGCTATCACAGGGAGTGGGGAGAATGTGGAACTCGCTATCGCAGGGAGTGGGGAGAATGTGGAACTCACTATCACAGGGAGTGGGGAGAATGTGGAACTCATTATCGCAGGGAGTGGGGAGAATGTGGAACTCGCTGTCACGAGGAGTGGGGAGAATGTGGACATCGCTGTCACGGGAAGTGGGGAGAATGTGGAACTCGCTGTCGCAGGGATAGGGGAGAATGGAACTCGCTATCGCAGGGAGTGGGGAGAATGTGGACATCGCTGTCGCGGGAAGTGGGGAGAATGTGGAACTCGCTATCACAGGGAGTGGGGAGAATGTGGAACTCGATATCACGGGGAGTGGGGAGAATGTGGAACTCGCTATCACAGGGAGTGGGGAGAATGTGGAACTCACTGTCACAGGGAGTGGGGAGAATGTGGAACTTGCTATCGCTGAGAGTGGGGAGAATGTGGAACTCACTGTCACGGGGAGTGAGGAGAATGTGGAACTCACTGTCACGGGGAGTGGGGAGAATGTGGAACTTGCTATCGCTGAGAGTGGGGAGAATGTGGAACTCACTATCACGGGGAGTGGGGAGAATGTGGAACTTGCTATCGCTGAGAGTGGGGAGAATGTGGAACTCACTATCACGGGGAGTGGGGAGAATGTGGAACTCACTGTCACAGGGAGTGGGGAGAATGTGGAACTTGCTATCGCAGGGAGTGGGGAGAATGTGGAACTCGCTATCACGGGGAGTGGGGAGAATGTGGAACTCACTGTCACAGGGAGTGGGGAGAATGTGGAACTCACTATCACGGGGAGTGGGGAGAATGTGGAACTCACTATCACAGGGAGTGGGGAGAATGTGGAACTCACTATCACGGGGAGTGGGGAGAATGTGGAACTCACTGTCACAGGGAGTGGGGAGAATGTGGAACTCACTATCACAGGGAGTGGGGTGAATGTGGAACTCACTATCACGGGGAGTGGGGAGAATGTGGAACTCACTGTCACAGGGAGTGGGGAGAATGTGGAACTTGCTATCGCTGAGAGTGGGGAGAATGTGGAACTCACTATCACAGGGAGTGGGGAGAATGTGGAACTCACTATCACAGGGAGTGGGGAGAATGTGGAACTTGCTATCGCAGGGAGTGGGGAGAATGTGGAACTCGCTATCACGGGGAGTGGGGAGAATGTGGAACTCACTGTCACAGGGAGTGGGGAGAATGTGGAACTCACTAACACGGGGAGTGGGGAGAATGTGGAACTCACTATCACAGGGAGTGGGGAGAATGTGGAACTCACTATCACGGGGAGTGGGGAGAATGTGGAACTCACTGTCACAGGGAGTGGGGAGAATGTGGAACTCACTATCACAGGGAGTGGGGTGAATGTGGAACTCACTATCACGGGGAGTGGGGAGAATGTGGAACTCACTGTCACAGGGAGTGGGGAGAATGTGGAACTTGCTATCGCTGAGAGTGGGGAGAATGTGGAACTCACTATCACAGGGAGTGGGGAGAATGTGGAACTCACTATCACGGGGAGTGGGGAGAATGTGGAACTCACTATCACAGGGAGTGGGGAGAATGTGGAACTCACTATCACGGGGAGTGGGGAGAATGTGGAACTCACTGTCACAGGGAGTGGGGAGAATGTGGAACTCACTATCACAGGGAGTGGGGTGAATGTGGAACTCACTATCACGGGGAGTGGGGAGAATGTGGAACTCACTATCACGGCGAGTGGGGAGAATGTGGAACTCACTGTCACAGGGAGTGGGGAGAATGTGGAACTCACTATCACAGGGAGTGGGGAGAATGTGGAACTTGCTATCGCAGGGAGTGGGGAGAATGTGGAACTCACTATCACAGGGAGTGGGGAGAATGTGGAACTCGCTATCACAGGGAGTGGGGAGAATGTGGAACTCGCTATCACAGGGAGTGGGAAGAATGTGGAACTTGCTATCACAGGGAGTGGGGAGAATGTGGAACTCACTATCACAGGGAATGGGGAGAATGTGGAACTCACTATCACAGGGAGTGGGGAGAATGTGGAACTTGCTATCACAGGGAGTGGGGAGAATGTGGAACTCACTATCACAGGGAATGGGGAGAATGTGGAACTCACTATCACAGGGAGTGGGGAGAATGTGGAACTCACTATCACAGGGAGTGGGGAGAATGTGGAACTCGCTATCACAGGGAGTGGGGAGAATGTGGAACTCACTATCACAGGGAGTGGGGAGAATGTGGAACTCGCTATCACGGAGTGGGGAGAATGTGGAACTCACTATCACAGGGAGTGGGGAGAATGTGGAACTCGCTATCACAGGGAGTGGGGAGAATGTGGAACTCACTATCACAGGGAATGGGGAGAATGTGGAACTCACTATCACAGGGAGTGGGGAGAATGTGGAACTCACTATCACAGGGAGTGGTTGAGGTGAACTGTGTCGATGTATTTTAGGGGGAAGCTGGATAAACACGAGGCAGAGAGGAATAGACGGAGACAGAGATGGTGATGGTTGGGGGTGGGTGGAGGCTTGTGTGTAGCAGGAACACTGGCATGGAGCAGATGGGCCGAATGGACTGTTCCAGTGAATGGAACATGCCCTGTGAAATGGTTTCTACTCTTTCTCTTTGAGCTCTAATTGAAAGAAGGCGTGACTCGGACGGGCGGAAACGAGCAACGCCGAACGGTCGGTAATTTCCCCCCTCCGTCTCTTGCAGAAGATCCGAGCGTGAGACAGAAAGAGAGGCAAGCTGTTCCCCGAAAGGCGGGAGTGAAGGAGGTGGCGAGGCCAAATGGCATCCTGATGTAGCGGCCCTTTGAGCGAGTGAAAAAGCACAAGCGGAGTGCGCGTCGTAGCCAGGCCCTCCGGAGAGCAGATCCTTGGAGCTGGATGGTGTGGGAGCCGGGGACGAAGAACTCGGGACAGGCAGAGGAAGCGGGCCAAAGTCCGATGGCCCGTCTTCGGTAACCTCCCCCCACTGCCCCGTGACCTTGCTCGCACTTCCCACCCCGCCCTCCAACAGCCGTGGGGAATGTCTTTCAGCGCCACGATTCTATTCACAGCCCCGGGGCGGGCGGAGGTGACGCAGGAAGCGGGCGCGGGCGAAAGCCAGGGCCCCGCCACAGTCACTGTGGGCGGCCAGGGCGTGGCGGTCAACAGCACGGAGCAGCTCCTCCACCTCATTTACCAGCGTCTGCAGACGGCGGCCTCCGCGGCTGAGGAGGCCCTCGCCATCGCCCGGGCCAACCAGCAGATCCTACGCGGGCTGCAGCTGGAGGTGAGCAGGCTGGCGAAGGTGACAGACGAGGCCCGGGAACCCATCCCCTCCCCAGACAAGGTGCCCGCCTCACCAGAAGATGTCAAAGCCCGTCTGGAAATCGTCACACAGCCAGAGGAGCTGCTGGAAATCAGAGCGGTAACACCACCAAACAGTCAGGTCCACACAGACACCACATCGGCACAGAACAATGTATGTATATGTGAATTCTCTGCAATACACACTCAATAATAGACACAGGGGTTGCTATTCTCTATAATATACACAGGAGCTGCTATTCTCTATAATATACACAGGAGCTGCTATTCTCTATAATATCCACAGGAGCTGCTATTCTCTATAATATAAACAGGAGCTGCTATTCTCTATAATATACACAGGGGCTGCTATTCTCTAATATACACAGGGGCTGCTATTCTCTATAATATACACAGGGGCTGCTATTCTCTAATATACACAGGGGCTGCTATTCTCTATAATATCCACAGGAGCTGCTATTCTCTATAATATAAACAGGAGCTGCTATTCTCTATAATATACACAGGGGCTGCTATTCTCTAATATACACAGGAGCTGCTATTCACAAAAATATACACAGGAGCTGCTATTCTCTATAATATCCACAGGAGCTGCTATTCACTATAATATACACAGGAGCTGCTATTCACAAAAATATACACAGGAGCTGATATTCTCTATAATATACGCAGGAGCTGCTATTCTCTATAATATACAGGAGCTGCTATTCACTATAATATACACAGGAGCTGCTATTCTCTATAATATCCACAGGAGCTGCTATTCACGATAATATACACAGGAGCTGCTATTCACTATAATATACACAGGAGCTGCTATTCACTATAATATACACAGGAGCTGCTATTCTCTATAATATGCACAGGAGCTGCTATTCACTATAATATACACAGCAGCTGCTATTCTCTATAATATCCACAGGAGCTGCTATTCTCTCTAATATACACAGGAGCTGCTATTCTCTATAATATACACAGGAGCTGCTATTCACTATAATATACACAGGAGCTGCTATTCTCTATAATATCCACAGGAGCTGCTATTCACTATAATATACACAGGAGCTGCTATTCACTATAATATACAGGAGCTGCTATTCACTATAATATACACAGGAGCTGCTATTCACTATAATATACACAGGAGCTGCTATTCACTATAATATACACAGGAGCTGCTATTCTCTATAATATGCACAGGAGCTGCTATTCACTATAATATACACAGGAGCTGCTATTCACTATAATATACACAGGAGCTGCTATTCTCTATAATATACACAGGAGCTGCTATTCACTATAATATACACAGGAGCTGCTATTCTCTATAATATACACAGGAGCTGCTATTCTCTATAATATACACAGGAGCTGCTATTCACTATAATATACACAGGAGCTGCTATTCTCTATAATATCCACAGGAGCTGCTATTCACTGTAATATACACAGGAGCTGCTATTCACTGTAATATACAGGAGCTGCTATTCACTATAATATACACAGGAGCTGCTATTCACTATAATATACACAGGAGCTGCTATTCACTATAATATACACAGGAGCTGCTATTCACTATAATATACACAGGAGCTGCTATTCTCTATAATATACACAGGAGCTGCTATTCACTATAATATACACAGGAGCTGCTATTCTCTATAATATCCACAGGAGCTGCTATTCACTATAATATACACAGGAGCTGCTATTCACTATAATATACACAGGAGCTGCTATTCACTATAATATACACAGGAGCTGCTATTCTCTATAATATATACAGGAGCTGCTATTCACTATAATATACACAGGAGCTGCTATTCACTATAATATACACAGGAGCTGCTATTCACTATAATATACACAGGAGCTGCTATTCACTATAATATACACAGGAGCTGCTATTCACTATAATATACACAGGAGCTGCTATTCACTATAATATACACAGGAGCTGCTATTCACTATAATATACAGGAGCTGCTATTCACTATAATATACACAGGAGCTGCTATTCACTATAATATACACAGGAGCTGCTATTCACTATAATATACACAGGAGCTGCTATTCACTATAATACACACAGGAGCTGCTATTCACTATAATATACACAGGAGCTGCTATTCACTATAATATACACAGGAGCTGCTATTCACTATAATATACACAGGAGCTGCTATTCACTATAATATACACAGGAGCTGCTATTCACTATAATATACACAGGAGCTGCTATTCACTATAATATACAGGAGCTGCTATTCACTATAATATACACAGGAGCTGCTATTCACTATAATATACACAGGAGCTGCTATTCACTATAATATACACAGGAGCTGCTATTCACTATAATACACACAGGAGCTGCTATTCACTATAATATACACAGGAGCTGCTATTCACTATAATATACACAGGAGCTGCTATTCACTATAATATACACAGGAGCTGCTATTCACTATAATATACACAGGAGCTGCTATTCTCTATAATATACACAGGAGCTGCTATTCACTATAATATACACAGGGGCTGCTATTCACTATAATATACACAGGAGTTGCTATTCACTATAATATACACAGGAGCTGCTATTCTCTATAATATACAGGAGCTGCTATTCACTATAATATACACAGGAGCTGCTATTCACTATAATATAAACAGGAGCTGCTATTCACTATAATATACACAGGAGCTGCTATTCTCTATAAAATCCACAGGAGCTGCTATTCACTATAATATACACAGGAGCTGCTATTCACTATAATATACAGGAGCTGCTATTCACTATAATATACACAGGAGCTGCTATTCTCTATAATATCCACAGGAGCTGCTATTCACCATAATATACACAGGAGCTGCTATTCTCTATAATATACACAGGAGCTGCTATTCACTATAATATACACAGGAGCTGCTATTCTTTATAATATCCACAGGAGCTGCTATTCACTATAATATACACAGGAGCTGCTATTCACTATAATATACAGGAGCTGCTATTCACTATAATATACACAGGAGCTGCTATTCACTATAATATACACAGGAGCTGCTATTCACTATAATACACACAGGAGCTGCTATTCACTATAATATACACAGGAGCTGCTATTCACTATAATACACACAGGAGCTGCTATTCACTATAATATACACAGGAGCTGCTATTCTCTATAATATACACAGGAGCTGCTATTCACTATAATATACACAGGAGCTGCTATTCACTATAATATAGACAGGAGCTGCTATTCACTATAATATAAACAGGAGCTGCTAATCACTACAATATACACAGGAGCTGCTATTCACTATAATATAGACAGGAGCTGCTATTGACTATAATATAAACAGGAGCTGCTATTCACTATAATATGCACAGGAGCTGCTATTCACTATAATATAAACAGGAGCTGCTATTCACTATAATATACACAGGAGCTGCTATTCACTATAATATACACAGGAGCTGCTATTCACTATAATATACACAGGAGCTGCTATTCACTATAATATACACAGGAGCTGCTATTCACTATAATATACAGGAGCTGCTATTCACTATAATATACACAGGAGCTGCTATTCACTATAATATACACAGGAGCTGCTATTCACTATAATATACACAGGAGCTGCTATTCACTATAATACACACAGGAGCTGCTATTCACTATAATATACACAGGAGCTGCTATTCACTATAATATACACAGGAGCTGCTATTCACTATAATATACACAGGAGCTGCTATTCACTATAATATACACAGGAGCTGCTATTCTCTATAATATACACAGGAGCTGCTATTCACTATAATATACACAGGGGCTGCTATTCACTATAATATACACAGGAGTTGCTATTCACTATAATATACACAGGAGCTGCTATTCTCTATAATATACAGGAGCTGCTATTCACTATAATATACACAGGAGCTGCTATTCACTATAATATAAACAGGAGCTGCTATTCACTATAATATACACAGGAGCTGCTATTCTCTATAAAATCCACAGGAGCTGCTATTCACTATAATATACACAGGAGCTGCTATTCACTATAATATACAGGAGCTGCTATTCACTATAATATACACAGGAGCTGCTATTCTCTATGATATCCACAGGAGCTGCTATTCACTATAATACACACAGGAGCTGCTATTCACTATAATATACACAGGAGCTGCTATTCTCTATAATATACACAGGAGCTGCTATTCACTATAATATACACAGGAGCTGCTATTCACTATAATATAGACAGGAGCTGCTATTCACTATAATATAAACAGGAGCTGCTAATCACTACAATATACACAGGAGCTGCTATTCACTATAATATAGACAGGAGCTGCTATTGACTATAATATAAACAGGAGCTGCTATTCACTATAATATGCACAGGAGCTGCTATTCACTATAATATAAACAGGAGCTGCTATTCACTATAATATACACAGGAGCTGCTATTCACTATAATATACACAGGAGCTGCTATTCACTATAATATACACAGGAGCTGCTATTCACTATAATATACACAGGAGCTGCTATTCACTATAATATACAGGAGCTGCTATTCACTATAATATACACAGGAGCTGCTATTCACTATAATATACACAGGAGCTGCTATTCACTATAATATACACAGGAGCTGCTATTCACTATAATACACACAGGAGCTGCTATTCACTATAATATACACAGGAGCTGCTATTCACTATAATATACACAGGAGCTGCTATTCACTATAATATACACAGGAGCTGCTATTCACTATAATATACACAGGAGCTGCTATTCTCTATAATATACACAGGAGCTGCTATTCACTATAATATACACAGGGGCTGCTATTCACTATAATATACACAGGAGTTGCTATTCACTATAATATACACAGGAGCTGCTATTCTCTATAATATACAGGAGCTGCTATTCACTATAATATACACAGGAGCTGCTATTCACTATAATATAAACAGGAGCTGCTATTCACTATAATATACACAGGAGCTGCTATTCTCTATAAAATCCACAGGAGCTGCTATTCACTATAATATACACAGGAGCTGCTATTCACTATAATATACAGGAGCTGCTATTCACTATAATATACACAGGAGCTGCTATTCTCTATAATATCCACAGGAGCTGCTATTCACTATAATATACACAGGAGCTGCTATTCTCTATAATATACACAGGAGCTGCTATTCACTATAATATACACAGGAGCTGCTATTCTTTATAATATCCACAGGAGCTGCTATTCACTATAATATACACAGGAGCTGCTATTCACTATAATATACAGGAGCTGCTATTCACTATAATATACACAGGAGCTGCTATTCACTATAATATACACAGGAGCTGCTATTCACTATAATACACACAGGAGCTGCTATTCACTATAATATACACAGGAGCTGCTATTCACTATAATACACACAGGAGCTGCTATTCACTATAATATACACAGGAGCTGCTATTCTCTATAATATACACAGGAGCTGCTATTCACTATAATATACACAGGAGCTGCTATTCACTATAATATAGACAGGAGCTGCTATTCACTATAATATAAACAGGAGCTGCTAATCACTACAATATACACAGGAGCTGCTATTCACTATAATATAGACAGGAGCTGCTATTGACTATAATATAAACAGGAGCTGCTATTCACTATAATATGCACAGGAGCTGCTATTCACTATAATATAAACAGGAGCTGCTATTCACTATAATATAAACAGGAGCTGCTATTCTCCATAATATATACAGGAGCTGCTATTCACTATAATATAAACAGGAGCTGCTATTCACTATAATATACACAGGAGCTGCTATTCACTATAATATACAGGATCTGCTATTCACTATAATATACACAGGAGCTGCTATTCACTATAATATACACAGGAGCTGCTATTCACTATAATATACACAGGAGCTGCTATTCTCTATAATATGCACAGGAGCTGCTATTCACTATAATATACACAGGAGCTGCTATTCACTATAATATACACAGGAGCTGCTATTCTCTATAATATACACAGGAGCTGCTATTCACTATAATATACACAGGAGCTGCTATTCTCTATAATATACACAGGAGCTGCTATTCTCTATAATATACACAGGAGCTGCTATTCACTATAATATACACAGGAGCTGCTATTCTCTATAATATCCACAGGAGCTGCTATTCACTGTAATATACACAGGAGCTGCTATTCACTGTAATATACAGGAGCTGCTATTCACTATAATATACACAGGAGCTGCTATTCACTATAATATACACAGGAGCTGCTATTCACTATAATATACACAGGAGCTGCTATTCACTATAATATACACAGGAGCTGCTATTCTCTATAATATACACAGGAGCTGCTATTCACTATAATATACACAGGAGCTGCTATTCTCTATAATATCCACAGGAGCTGCTATTCACTATAATATACACAGGAGCTGCTATTCACTATAATATACACAGGAGCTGCTATTCTCTATAATATACACAGGAGCTGCTATTCACTATAATATACACAGGAGCTGCTATTCTCTATAATATCCACAGGAGCTGCTATTCACTATAATATACACAGGAGCTGCTATTCACTATAATATACACAGGAGCTGCTATTCACTATAATATACACAGGAGCTGCTATTCACTATAATATACACAGGAGCTGCTATTCACTATAATATACACAGGAGCTGCTATTCTCTATAATATACACAGGAGCTGCTATTCACTATAATATACACAGGAGCTGCTATTCTCTATAATATCCACAGGAGCTGCTATTCACTATAATATACACAGGAGCTGCTATTCACTATAATATACACAGGAGCTGCTATTCTCTATAATATATACAGGAGCTGCTATTCACTATAATATACACAGGAGCTGCTATTCACTATAATATACACAGGAGCTGCTATTCACTATAATATACACAGGAGCTGCTATTCACTATAATATACACAGGAGCTGCTATTCACTATAATATACACAGGAGCTGCTATTCACTATAATATACACAGGAGCTGCTATTCACTATAATATACAGGAGCTGCTATTCACTATAATATACACAGGAGCTGCTATTCACTATAATATACACAGGAGCTGCTATTCACTATAATACACACAGGAGCTGCTATTCACTATAATATACACAGGAGCTGCTATTCACTATAATATACACAGGAGCTGCTATTCACTATAATATACACAGGAGCTGCTTTTCACTATAATATACACAGGAGCTGCTATTCTCTATAATATACACAGGAGCTGCTATTCACTATAATATACACAGGGGCTGCTATTCACTATAATATACACAGGAGCTGCTATTCACTATAATATACACAGGAGCTGCTATTCTCTATAATATACAGGAGCTGCTATTCACTATAATATACACAGGAGCTGCTATTCACTATAATATAAACAGGAGCTGCTATTCACTATAATATACACAGGAGCTGCTATTCTCTATAAAATCCACAGGAGCTGCTATTCACTATAATATACACAGGAGCTGCTATTCACTATAATATACAGGAGCTGCTATTCACTATAATATACACAGGAGCTGCTATTCTCTATAATATCCACAGGAGCTGCTATTCACTATAATATACACAGGAGCTGCTATTCTCTATAATATACACAGGAGCTGCTATTCACTATAATATACACAGGAGCTGCTATTCTTTATAATATCCACAGGAGCTGCTATTCACTATAATATACACAGGAGCTGCTATTCACTATAATATACAGGAGCTGCTATTCACTATAATATACACAGGAGCTGCTATTCACTATAATATACACAGGAGCTGCTATTCACTATAATATACACAGGAGCTGCTATTCACTATAATACACACAGGAGCTGCTATTCACTATAATATACACAGGAGCTGCTATTCACTATAATACACACAGGAGCTGCTATTCACTATAATATACACAGGAGCTGCTATTCTCTATAATATACACAGGAGCTGCTATTCACTATAATATACACAGGAGCTGCTATTCACTATAATATAGACAGGAGCTGCTATTCACTATAATATAAACAGGAGCTGCTAATCACTACAATATACACAGGAGCTGCTATTCACTATAATATAGACAGGAGCTGCTATTGACTATAATATAAACAGGAGCTGCTATTCACTATAATATGCACAGGAGCTGCTATTCACTATAATATAAACAGGAGCTGCTATTCACTATAATATAAACAGGAGCTGCTATTCTCCATAATATATACAGGAGCTGCTATTCACTATAATATAAACAGGAGCTGCTATTCTCCATAATATACACAGGAGCTGCTATTCACTATAATATGCACAGGAGCTGCTATTCACTATAATATAGACAGGAGCTGCTATTCACTATAATATAAACAGGAGATGCTATTCACTATAATATGCACAGGAGCTGCTATTCACTATAATATAAACAGCTGCTATTCACTATAATATAGACAGGAGCTGCTATTCTCCATAATATACACAGGAGCTGCTATTCTCCATAATATATACAGGAGCTGCTATTCACTATAATATAAACAGGAGCTGCTATTCTCCATAATATACACAGGAGCTGCTATTCTCCATAATATAGACAGGAGCTGCTATTCTCTATAATATATACAGGAGCTGCTAAAAATATAATATACACAGGAGCTGCTATTCTCTATAATATACACAGGAGCTGCTATTCACTATAATATACACAGGAGCTGCTATTCACTATAATATAGACAGGAGCTGCTATTCACTATAATATACACAGGAGCTGCTATTCACTATAATATACACAGGAGCTGCTATTCACTATAATATACACAGGAGCTGCTATTCACTATAATATACACAGGAGCTGCTATTCACTATAATATACACAGGAGCTGCTATTCTCCATAATATAGACAGGTGCTGCTATTCTCTATAATATACACAGGAGCTGCTATTCACTATAATATACACAGGAGCTGCTATTCTCCATAATATATACAGGAGCTGCTATTCTCTATAATATAAACAGGTGCTGCTATTCTCTATAATATACACAGGAGCTGCTATTCACTATAATATACACAGGAGCTGCTATTCTCTATAATATACACAGGAGCTGCTATTCACTATAATATACACAGGAGCTGCTATTCACTATAATATACACAGGAGCTGCTATTCACTATAATATACACAGGAGCTGCTATTCACTATAATATACACAGGAGCTGCTATTCTCTATAATATATACAGGAGCTGCTATTCACTATAATATACACAGGAGCTGCTATTCACTATAATATACACAGGAGCTGCTATTCACTATAATATACACAGGAGCTGCTATTCACTATAATATAGACAGGAGCTGCTATTCACTATAATATGAACAGGTGCTGCTATTCTCTATAATATACACAGGAGCTGCTATTCACTATAATATACACAGGAGCTGCTATTCACTATAATATAAACAGGAGCTGCTATTCTCTATAATATAAACAGGAGCTGCTATTCTCTATAATATACACAGGAGCTGCTATTCTCTATAATATACACAGGAGCTGCTATTCTCTATAATATACACAGGAGCTGCTATTCACTATAATATACACAGGAGCTGCTATTCTCTATAATATATACAGGAGCTGCTATTCACTATAATATACACAGGAGCTGCTATTCACTATAATATACACAGGAGCTGCTATTCACTATAATATACACAGGAGCTGCTATTCACTATAATATAAACAGGTGCTGCTATTCTCTATAATATACACAGGAGCTGCTATTCACTATAATATAAACAGGTGCTGCTATTCTCTATAATATACACAGGAGCTGCTATTCACTATAATATACACAGGAGCTGCTATTCACTATAATATAAACAGGTGCTGCTATTCTCTATAATATACACAGGAGCTGCTATTCACTATAATATACACAGGAGCTGCTATTCACTATAATATAAACAGGTGCTGCTATTCTCTATAATATACACAGGAGCTGCTATTCACTATAATATACACAGGAGCTGCTATTCACTATAATATAAACAGGTGCTGCTATTCTCTATAATATACACAGGAGCTGCTATTCACTATAATATACACAGGAGCTGCTATTCACTATAATATAAACAGGTGCTGCTATTCTCCATAATATAGACAGGAGCTGCTATTCACTATAATATAAACAGGTGCTGCTATTCTCTATAATATACACAGGAGCTGCTATTCACTATAATATACACAGGAGCTGCTATTCACTATAATATATACAGGAGCTGCTATTCACTATAATATAAACAGGAGCTGCTATTCTCCATAATATATACAGGAGCTGCTATTCACTATAATATACACAGGAGCTGCTATTCTCCATAATATATACAGGAGCTGCTATTCTCTATAATACACACAGGAGCTGCTATTCTCCATAATATATACAGGAGCTGCTATTCACTATAATATATACAGGAGCTGCTATTCTCTATAATACACACAGGAGCTGCTATTCTCCATAATATATACAGGAGCTGCTATTCACTATAATATACACAGGAGCTGCTATTCTCCATAATATATACAGGAGCTGCTATTCTCTATAATACACACAGGAGCTGCTATTCTCCATAATATATACAGGAGCTGCTATTCTCTATAATATACACAGGAGCTGCTATTCTCCATAATATACACAGGAGCTGCTATTCTCTATAATACACACAGGAGCTGCTATTCTCCATAATATATACAGGAGCTGCTATTCTCTATAATATAGACAGGAGCTGCTATTCTCTATAATACACACAGGAGCTGCTATTCTCCATAATATAGACAGGAGCTGCTATTCACTATAATATACACAGGAGCTGCTATTCTCTATAATACACACAGGAGCTGCTATTCTCCATAATATAGACAGGAGCTGCTATTCACTATAATATAAACAGGAGCTGCTATTCACTATAATCTACACAGGAGCCGCTATTCACTATAATATACACAGGAGCTGCTATTCACTATAATACACACAGGAGCTGCTATTCACTATAATATACACAGGAGCTGCTATTCTCTATAATATACACAGGAGCTGCTTTTCACTATAATATACACAGGAGCTGCTATTCACTATAATATACACAGGAGCTGCTATTCTCTATAATATACACAGGAGCTGCTATTCTCTATAATATACACAGGAGCTGCTTTTCACTATAATACACACAGGAGCTGCTATTCTCCATAATATATACAGGAGCTGCTATTCACTATAATATACACAGGAGCTGCTATTCTCCATAATATATACAGGAGCTGCTATTCACTGTAATATAAACAGGAGCTGCTATTCACTATAATATACACAGGAGCTGCTATTCACTATAATATACACAGGAGCTGCTATTCTCGATAATACACACAGGAGCTGCTATTCTCCATAATATATACAGGAGCTGCTATTCACTATAATATAAACAGGAGCTGCTATTCACTATAATATACACAGGAGCTGCTATTCACTATAATATACACAGGAGCTGCTATTCACTATAATATACACAGGAGCTGCTATTCTCTATAATATACACAGGAGCTGCAATTCACTATAATATACACAGGAGCTGCTATTCACTATAATATACACAGGAGCTGCTATTCTCTATAATATACACAGGAGCTGCTATTCACTATAATATAGACAGGAGCTGCTATTCACTATAATATAAAGAGGAGCTGCTATTCTCTATAATATACACAGGAGCTGCTATTCACTATAATATACACAGGAGCTGCTATTCACTACAATATACACAGGAGCTGCTATTCACTATAATATACACAGGGACTGCTATTCACTATAATCTACACAGGAGCTGCTATTCACTATAATATGCACAGGAGCTGCTATTCTCTATAATATACACAGGAGCTGCTATTCTCTATAATATACACAGGAGCTGCTATTCACTATAATATACACAGGAGCTGCTATTCTCCATAATATATACAGGAGCTGCTATTCACTATAATATACACAGGAGCTGCTATTCTCCATAATATATACAGGAGCTGCTATTCACTATAATATAAACAGGAGCTGCTATTCACTATAATATACACAGGAGCTGCTATTCACTATAATATATACAGGAGCTGCTATTCACTATAATATAAACAGGGGCTGCTATTCTCCATAATATATACAGGAGCTGCTATTCACTATAATATACACAGGAGCTGCTATTCACTATAATATACACAGGAGCTGCTATTCACTATAATATAAACAGGAGCTGCTATTCACTATAATATGCACAGGAGCTGCTATTCACTATAATATAAACAGGAGCTGCTATTCACTATAATATGCACAGGAGCTGCTATTCACTATAATATAAACAGGAGCTGCTATTCTCCATAATATATACAGGAGCTGCTATTCACTATAATATACACAGGAGCTGCTATTCTCCATAATATATACAGGAGCTGCTATTCACTATAATATAAACAGGAGCTGCTATTCACTATAATATGCACAGGAGCTGCTATTCACTATAATATATACAGGAGCTGCTATTCACTATAATATACACAGGAGCTGCTATTCACTATAATATAAACAGGAGCTGCTATTCACTATAATATGCACAGGAGCTGCTATTCACTATAATATATACAGGAGCTGCTATTCACTATAATATAAACAGGAGCTGCTATTCTCCATAATATATACAGGAGCTGCTATTCACTATAATATAAACAGGAGCTGCTATTCTCCATAATATACACAGGAGCTGCTATTCTCTATAATACACACAGGAGCTGCTATTCTCCATAATATAAACAGGAGCTGCTATTCACTATAATATACACAGGAGCTGCTATTCTCCATAATATAAACAGGAGCTGCTATTCACTATAATATACACAGGAGCTGCTATTCTCCATAATATATACAGGAGCTGCTATTCACTATAATATAAACAGGAGCTGCTATTCTCCATAATATAAACAGGAGCTGCTATTCACTATAATATACACAGGAGCTGCTATTCTCCATAATATATACAGGAGCTGCTATTCACTATAATATAAACAGGAGCTGCTATTCTCTATAATATACACAGGAGCTGCTATTCACTATAATATAAACAGGAGCTGCTATTCTCCATAATATATACAGGAGCTGCTATTCACTATAATATAAACAGGAGCTGCTATTCTCTATAATATACACAGGAGCTGCTTTTCACTATAATATACACAGGAGCTGCTTTTCACTATAATATACACCGGAGCTGATATTCTCTATAATATACACAGGAGCTGCTATTCTCTATAATATACACAGGAGCTGCTATTCACTGTAATATAAACAGGAGCTGCTATTCACTATAATATACACAGGGGCTGCTATTCACTATAATATACACAGGAGCTGCTTTTCACTATAATATACACAGGAGCTGATATTCTCTATAATATACACAGGAGCTGCTATTCTCTATAATATACACAGGAGCTGCTATTCACTGTAATATAAACAGGAGCTGCTATTCACTATAATATACACAGGAGCTGCTATTCACTATTATATACACAGGAGCTGCTATTCTCTATAATATTCAGGAGCTGCTATTCTCTATAATATACACAGGAGCTGCTATTCTCTATAATATACACAGGAGCTGCTATTCACTATAATATACACAGGAGCTGCTATTCTCTATAATATACACAGGGGCTGCTATTCTCTATAATATACACAGGAGCTGCTATTCTCTATAATATAAACAGGAGCTGCTATTCTCTATAATATACAGGAGCTGATTTTCTCTATAATATACACAGGAGCTGCTATTCTCTATAATATACAGGGGCTGCTTTTCACTATAATATACACAGGAGCTGCTTTTCACTATAATATGCACAGGAGCTGATATTCACTATAATATACACAGGAGCTGATATTCTCTATAATATAAACAGGAGCTGCTATTCTCTATAATATACAGGGGCTGCTTTTCACTATAATATACACAGGAGCTGATATTCTCTATAATATACACAGGAGCTGATATTCACTATAATATACACAGGAGCTGATATTCTCTATAATATACACAGGAGCTGCTATTCTCTATAATATACAGGGGCTGCTTTTCACTATAATATACACAGGAGCTGATATTCTCTATAATATACACAGGAGCTGATATTCTCTATAATATACACAGGAGCTGCTTTTCACTATAATATACACAGGAGCTGATATTCTCTATAATATACACAGGAGCTGCTATTCTCTATGATATACACAGGAGCTGCTATTCACTATAATATACAGGAGCTGATATTCACTATAATATACACAGGAGCTGATATTCTCTATAATATACACAGGAGCTGCTATTCTCTATAATATACAGGGGCTGCTTTTCACTATAATATACACAGGAGCTGCTATTCTCTATAATATACACAGGAGCTGCTATTCTCTATAATATACACAGAAGCTGCTATTCTCTATAATATACACAGGAGCTGCTATTCTCTATAATATACACAGGAGCTGATATTCTCTATAATATACACAGGAGCTGCTTTTCACTATAATATACACAGGAGCTGATATTCTCTATAATATACACAGGAGCTGCTATTCTCTATGATATACACAGGAGCTGCTATTCACTATAATATACAGGAGCTGATATTCACTATAATATACACAGGAGCTGATATTCTCTATAATATACACAGGAGCTGCTATTCTCTATAATATACAGGGGCTGCTTTTCACTATAATATACACAGGAGCTGCTATTCTCTATAATATACACAGGAGCTGCTATTCTCTATAATATACAGGGGCTGCTTTTCACTATAATATACACAGGAGCTGCTATTCACTATAATATACACAGGAGCTGCTATTCTCTATAATATACACAGGAGCTGCTATTCTCTATAATATACAGGGGCTGCTATTCACTATAATATACAGGGGCTGCTATTCACTATAATATACACAGGAGCTGCTATTCTCTATAATATACACAGGAGCTGCTATTCTCTATAATATACAGGGGCTGCTATTCACTATAATATACACAGGAGCTGCTGTTCACTATAATATACACAGGAGCTGATATTCTCTATAATATACACAGGAGCTGATATTCTCTATAATGTACACAGGAGCTGCTATTCACTATAATATACACAGGAGCTGCTATTCACTATAATATACACAGGAGCTGCTATTCTCTATAATATACACAGGAGCTGATATTCACTATAATATACAGGGGCTGCTATTCACTATAATATACACAGGAGCTGATATTCTCTATAATGTACACAGGAGCTGCTATTCACTATAATATACACAGGAGCTGCTATTCTCTATAATATACACAGGAGCTGATATTCACTATAATATACAGGGGCTGCTATTCACTATAATATACACAGGAGCTGATATTCTCTATAATGTACACAGGAGCTGCTATTCACTATAATATACACAGGAGCTGCTATTCACTATAATATACACAGGAGCTGCTATTCTCTATAATATACACAGGAGCTGATATTCACTATAATATACAGGGGCTGCTATTCACTATAATATACACAGGAGCTGATATTCTCTATAATGTACACAGGAGCTGCTATTCACTATAATATACACAGGAGCTGCTATTCACTATAATATACACAGGAGCTGCTATTCTCTATAATATACACAGGAGCTGATATTCTCTATAATATACACAGGAGCTGCTTTTCACTATAATATACACAGGAGCTGATATTCTCTATAATATACACAGGAGCTGCTATTCTCTATGATATACACAGGAGCTGCTATTCACTATAATATACAGGAGCTGATATTCACTATAATATACACAGGAGCTGATATTCTCTATAATATACACAGGAGCTGCTATTCTCTATAATATACAGGGGCTGCTTTTCACTATAATATACACAGGAGCTGCTATTCTCTATAATATACACAGGAGCTGCTATTCTCTATAATATACACAGAAGCTGCTATTCTCTATAATATACACAGGAGCTGCTATTCTCTATAATATACACAGGAGCTGATATTCTCTATAATATACACAGGAGCTGCTTTTCACTATAATATACACAGGAGCTGATATTCTCTATAATATACACAGGAGCTGCTATTCTCTATGATATACACAGGAGCTGCTATTCACTATAATATACAGGAGCTGATATTCACTATAATATACACAGGAGCTGATATTCTCTATAATATACACAGGAGCTGCTATTCTCTATAATATACAGGGGCTGCTTTTCACTATAATATACACAGGAGCTGCTATTCTCTATAATATACACAGGAGCTGCTATTCTCTATAATATACAGGGGCTGCTTTTCACTATAATATACACAGGAGCTGCTATTCACTATAATATACACAGGAGCTGCTATTCTCTATAATATACACAGGAGCTGCTATTCTCTATAATATACAGGGGCTGCTATTCACTATAATATACAGGGGCTGCTATTCACTATAATATACACAGGAGCTGCTATTCTCTATAATATACACAGGAGCTGCTATTCTCTATAATATACAGGGGCTGCTATTCACTATAATATACACAGGAGCTGCTGTTCACTATAATATACACAGGAGCTGATATTCTCTATAATATACACAGGAGCTGATATTCTCTATAATGTACACAGGAGCTGCTATTCACTATAATATACACAGGAGCTGCTATTCACTATAATATACACAGGAGCTGCTATTCTCTATAATATACACAGGAGCTGATATTCACTATAATATACAGGGGCTGCTATTCACTATAATATACACAGGAGCTGATATTCTCTATAATGTACACAGGAGCTGCTATTCACTATAATATACACAGGAGCTGCTATTCACTATAATATACACAGGAGCTGCTATTCTCTATAATATACACAGGAGCTGATATTCACTATAATATACAGGGGCTGCTATTCACTATAATATACACAGGAGCTGATATTCTCTATAATGTACACAGGAGCTGCTATTCACTATAATATACACAGGAGCTGCTATTCACTATAATATACACAGGAGCTGCTATTCTCTATAATATACACAGGAGCTGATATTCTCTATAATATACACAGGAGCTGATATTCTCTATAATGTACACAGGAGCTGCTATTCACTATAATATACACAGGAGCTGCTATTCACTATAATATACACAGGAGCTGCTATTCTCTATAATATACACAGGAGCTGATATTCTCTATAATATACAGGGGCTGCTATTCTCTATAATATACAGGGGCTGCTATTCACTATAATATACACAGGAGCTGCTGTTCACTATAATATACACAGGAGCTGATATTCTCTATAATATACACAGGAGCTGATATTCTCTATAATGTACACAGGAGCTGCTATTCACTATAATATACACAGGAGCTGCTATTCACTATAATATACACAGGAGCTGCTATTCACTGTAATATGCACAGGGGCTGCTATTCTTTATAATATACACAGGAGCTGCTACTCTCTAGAATTTACACAGGGGCTGCTGTTTTCTGTGCACTCTCTGACAGGTCTGTGACTCCTACAGCACTGTCTCTTCTCCACATGGTCGAATCGTGAGCTCCCCCTCATGTCGGCAACCCCCCGTATGCCCTGATCCTCATACTCCATCGGAATCACAGCCCGAACTGTACGCAGAGGCATCGCAGGGATCGGAGGACTCCACCGGCTCCAACCTGATGATGATTGAGGACATTCTACACTCATCATTCACAGGAGTACATACCGCACCTCCTGCCTATACAGTGCCCTCACGATGCGGTGGGTTAAAAAACTCACGGAGGAAGAGGGATGTGGTGCTGTCGGTGAGTTTTACAAAGATGAGGAGCAGGAACCCTACCTCATTTCCCCTCTCGCTCTCTCTCTCTAACCCAGGGTCATTGGACAATGATCAGGAGCAGGAACCCTGGCTCATTTCCCTCTCTCTCTCTAACCCAGGGTCACTGGACAATGATCAGGAGTAGGAACCCTGGCTTATTTCCCTCTCTCTCTCTAACCCAGGGGTCACTGGACAGGGATCAGGAGCAGGAACCCTGGCTTATTTCCCTCTCTCTAACCCAGTGTCACTGGACAGGGATCAGGAGCAGGAACCCTGGCTTATTTCCCTCTCTCTAACCCAGTGTCACTGGACAGTGATCAGGAGCAGGAACCCTGGCTTATTTCCCTCTCTCTCTCTAACCCAGGGTCACTGGACAATGATCAAGAGCAGGAACTCTGGCTCATTTCCCTCTCTCTCTCTAACCCAGGGTCACTGGACAGTGATCAGGAGCAGGAACCCTGGCTTATTTCCCCTCTCGCTCTCTCTCTCTAACCCAGGGTCACTGGACAATGATCAACAGCAGGAATCCTGGCTCATTTCCCTTCTCCCATATACAATGCACTCCTAGCCGACCTCCCATATTACACCCTCATAAACATCATCTCCTTGAAATAATAACTCCCTGTGTCTTGCACCAACCCTCTCTATCTCTGTGACTTCCTCCAGCCCCTACAACTCTCCCTATCTCTGTAACCTCCTCCAGTCCCTACAACCCTCCCTATCTCTGTAACCTCCTCCAGCCCCTACAACTCTCCCTGTCTCTGTAACCTCCTCCAGCCCCTACAACCCTCCCTATCTCTGTAACCTCCTCCAGCCCCTACAACCCTCCCTATCTCTGTAACCTCCTCCAGTCCCTACAACTCTCCCTATCTCTGTAACCTCCTCCAGTCCCTACAACCCTCCCTATCTCTGTAACCTCCTCCAGTCCCTACAACCCTCCCCATCTCTGTAACCTCCTCCAGTCCCTACAACCCTCCCTATCTCTGTAACCTCCTCCAGTCCCTACAACCCTCCCTATCTCTGTAACCTCCTCCAACCCCTACAACTCTCCCTATCTCTGTAACCTCCTCCAGCCCCTGCCACTCTCCCTGTCTCTGTAACCTCCTCCAGCCCCTGCCACTCTCCCTGTCTCTGTAACCTCCTCCAGCCCCTACAACCCTCCCTATCTCTGTAACCTCCTCCAGCCCCTACAACCCTCCCTGTCTCTGTAACCTCCTCCAGCCCCTACAACCCTCCCTGTCTCTGTAACCTCCTCCAGCCCCTACAACCCTCCCTATCTCTGTAACCTCCTCCAGCCTCTACAACCCTCCCTATCTCTGTAACCTCCTCCAGCCCCTACAACCCTCCCTATCTCTGTAACCTCCTCCAGCCTCTACAACCCTCCCTATCTCTGTAACCTCCTCCAGCCCCTACAACCCTCCCTATCTCTGTAACCTCCTCCAGCCTCTACAACCCTCCCTATCTCTGTAACCTCCTCCAGCCTCTACAACCCTCCCTATCTCTGTAACCTCCTCCAGCCCCTACAACCCTCCCTATCCCTGTAACCTCCTCCAGCCTCTACAACCCTCCCTATCTCTGTAACCTCCTCCAGCCTCTACAACCCTCCCTATCTCTGTAACCTCCTCCAGCCTCTACAACCCTCCCTATCCGTGTAACCTCCTCCAGTCCCTGCAACCCTCCCTATCTCTATAACCTCCTACAACCCTCTGAGATCTCTGCGCTCCTCCAATTCCGGCCTCTTGCCCATCCCCCGATTCCCATCGCTCCACCATTGGCGGCCGTGGCTTCAGCTGCCTGGGCCCTAAACTCTGGAATTCCATCCCTAAACCTCTCCACCTCTCTCTCTCTCTGCTCCTTTAAGACTCTCCTTAAAACCTCCCTCTTTGACCGAGCTTTTGATCGCCTGTCCTGAGTATCTCTGTATGTGGCTGGGGGTTAATTTTCTGTCAGATTTTGCGAGGCTCCCCATGTTAATGGTTCAGTGTAAATATGAGTTGTTGCATACGCACTGGGAGTCACTGATGGCCTTGCTGCACTTGCGCTACCATTTAGCCTCTTACCCCGACTCTCTCACGATTAAAACTATCTCTGTTCTCCTGCAGAAAATGGTGCACAACATTCACAATCACGTCTCCAACGACAAGAGGTTCAACGGCTCGGAGAGGTGAGTGTGTAGCTCCTTCGCCATTGGCACCCCCTCACGGGTCCTCGACTTGTCCGATGCACGGGACGAGAACGGGAGCTCTGGGGATGGGGGCACCGTGATCCGTTACCCTTGGAGCTACCCTGTGGAACCCGATAGATCTGCCCACTTTCGGGGTGTCCCCGCCCGCCCCCCCCCACGATAGTTTCAGACACTCACTGACTGCCGCGGTGTGTGAGACATCACCAACAGTGTCTTGATTGTGAGCGTGACAGCTACGGCCTGACAGCCTTTCTGTAACCGTTTTTTTTAATTGGTTCAACAGATGTGGACATTGCTGGCTAAGCCAGCATTTATTCCCATCCCAATTGTCCTTTGAGAAGTATGGGTGTGACAGAGTTTGCGAGATGGTATGGATTGAGAGGTGGGTGGGGCGGGGGGGGCGAGAGAGAGAGCCAAACATAGAGGGAGAGACAGAGAGGCAGAAAGAGAGAGAGAGACAGGCATAGAGAGAGAGAGACAGAGCAGGGAAGAGAGGTAGAAGGAAAGGGAAACAAAGAGAGACAGGCAAAGAGAGAGAGAGATGGACGGTGGGGTATGGAGAGAGAGAGACAGGCATAGCGATGGAGACAGACAGAGAGAGAGAGATGGAGAGAGACGGAGACAGAGAGAGAGAGAGAGACGGAGAGAAAGACAGAGAGGAACAGTGAGACGGAGAGATAGATGGAGCAAAAAGGAGAGAGACAGACTGACAGGGAAAGAGGGAGAGGCACAGAGAGAGAGAGAGAGAGAGATCACAACCGGAAGAATAGAAAGGCAAATTATTATCTAAATGGAGAGAAACTTCAGAGTGCTTCGGTGCAGAGGGATCTGGGTGTCCTCGTGTATGAATCGCAGAAAACTAGTTTGCAGGTACAGCAGGTAATAAGGAAGGTAAATGGAATTTTGGCATTTATTGCTAAAGGAATAGAGTATAAAAGTAGGGAAGTGTTGCTGCAACTGTACAAGGCATTAGTGAGATCGCACCTGGAGTATTGCGTACAGTTTTGGTCCCCTTACTTGAGGAGGGATGTAGTTGTATTGGAGGCAGTTCAGAGGAGGTTCACTAGATTGATTCCAGAGATGAGGGGTTTGTCTTATGGAGAGAGATTGAGCAGTTTAGGCCTTTACTGTCTAGAGTTTAGAAGAATGGGAGGAGATCTAATTGAGGTGTATAAGATGATTAAGGGGATTGACAAAGTAGACAATAGAGAGGATGTTTCCTCATGTGGGGCAATCTAGAACGAAAGGTCACAGTTTTAGGATAAGGGATAGCAGATTTAAAACAGAGACGAGGAGAAATTACTTCTGTGAAAGGGTCGTGAGTCTGTGGAATTCACTACCCCAGAGTGCGGTGGATGCCGGGACATTGAGTAAATTTAAGGAGGAGATAGACAGATCTTTAATTAGAAAAGGGTTATGGAGAATGGGCAGGAAAGTGGAGTTGAGGCCCAGATGAGATCAGCCATGATGGTATTGAATGGCAGAGCAGGCTCGAGGGGCTGAATTGCCTACTCCTGCTCCGAGTTCTTATGTACCATTGTGTCATGGCCGACAGCCCCGGGGTCCTGGGCCACGGATCTCTCCGCTCGTCCCACTGCTGTCCCCTGCATTGCAGCCCACACCATTCTCTGCCTCAAAACTCCAACACCTCCCCACGCTCCCCCCCACCGCCCCGTCCTGCCCCTGCAGTCCAACACTGGAGGGGCTGCTCCCCCTGCCCTCCCGTTCTCCACGACAGAATGCAACCATTTGTGACCCATGACCCATGTTTGGTCTCCTGTGACAGCATCAAATCCTCCTGGAATATCGGTGTGGTGAAGTACCTGGTGGAAAGACTCAAGAGTCAGCTAACACACAGCTCCCATCACTATACAGACAAGGAGTTGAAAGGTAGGCAGGGTGTTGTGGGGAAGGTGCTCTTGTGTGGGAGGGGGGACAGTGGGAGAACGGGGGACATCTGAGCTTCACTTAGGGAAAATCGGTCAACCTTTCGTTTACCTGTGGCGCTTGATTCAATGGGGCTCGAGGGGCTGAATGGGATCCTCCCGTTCCTGTGTAACAGGCTCGAGGAGGGGCTGAATGGCCTCCTCCTGTTCCTGTGTAACAGGCTCGAGGAGGGGCTGAATGGCCTCCTCCTGTTCCTGTGCAACAGGCTCGAGGAGGGCCTGAATGGGATCCTCCTCTTCTTGTGTAACAGACTCGAGGAGGGGCTGAATGGCCTCCTCCTGTTCCTGTGTAACAGGCTTGAGGAGGGTCTGAATGGGATCCTCCTGTTCTTGTGTAACAGGCTCGAGGAGGGGCTGAATGGGATCCTCCTGTTCTTGTGTAACAGGCTCGAGGAGGGGCTGAATGGCCTCCTCCTGTTCCTGTGTAACAGGCTTGAGGAGGGGCTGAATGGCCTCCTCCTGTTCCTGTGTAACAGGCTTGAGGAGGGGCTGAATGGCCTCCTCCTGTTCCTGTCTAACAGGCTCGAGGAGGGTCTGAATGGGATCCTCCTGTTCTTGTGTAACAGGCTCGAGGAGGGGCTGAATGGCCTCCTCCTGTTCCTGTGTAACAGGCTTGAGGAGGGGCTGAATGGCCTCCTCCTGTTCCTCTGTTTGCAATCTTGCAGAGGGGATCTGACTGCTTCTACCTTTCCTGTAGGCGCGTTCGTGGCCTACTTCCTGACAAAGAGGCGGGAATACCGGAATGCCATGAACCCCTACAAGAGCCTGAAGGAGCGCGAGGACAAGAAACTCAGGAGCCGGCGGTACAGGGTCAGTGACACTGAGGGTCAAGGGTTATAGAGGGTCAGTGACACTGAGGGTCAAGGGTTATGCAAGGGATTGTGTACAGTGGAAGTGAACGGGAAGGGGTTTGGGTCCATTTGGATTGTGTCCAGTGGGAGTGAACGGGAAGTGGTTCAAATCCATTGGGATGGTGTACAGTGGGAATGAACGGGAAGGGGTTTGGGTCCATTGGGATTGTGTACAGTGGGAGTGAACGGGAAGGGGTTTGGGTCCATTGGGATTGTGGACAGTGGGAGTGAACGGGAAGGGGTTTGGGTCCATTGGGATTGTGGACAGTGGGAGTGAACGGGAAGGAGTTTGGGTCCATTGGGATTGTGTACAGTGGGAGTGAAGGGAAGGGGGTTTGGGTCCATTGGGATCGTGTACAGTGAGAGTGAACGGGAAGGGGTTTGGGTCTATTGGGTTTGTGGACAGTGGGAATGAACGAGAAGGGGTTTGGGTCTATTGGGATTGTGGAGTGTGGGAGTGAACGAGAAGGGGTTTGGGTCTATTGGGATCGTGGACAGTGGGAGTGAACGGGAAGCAGTTTGGGTCCATTGGGTTCGTGTACAGTGAGAGTGAACGGGAAGGGGTTCGGGTCTATTGGGATTGTGGACAGTGGGAGTGAACGGGAAGGGGTTTGGGTCCATTGGGATTGTGGACAGTGGGAGTGAACGGGAAGGGGTTTGGGTCCATTGGGATTGTGGACAGTGGGAGTGAACGGGAAGGGGCTTGGGTTCATTGGGATTGTGGACAGTGGGAGTGAACGGGAAGGGGTTTGGGTCCATTGAGATTGTGTACAGTGGGAGTGAACGGGAAGGGGGTTTGGGTCCATTGGGATCGTGTACAGTGAGAGTGAACGGGAAGGGGTTTGGGTCTATTGGGATTGTGGACAGTGGGAGTGAACGAGAAGGGGTTTGGGTCTATTGGGATCGTGGACAGTGGGAGTGAACGGGAAGCAGTTTGGGTCCATTGGGATCGTGTACAGTGAGAGTGAACGAGAAGGGGTTTGGGTCTATTGGGATCGTGGACAGTGGGAGTGAATGGGAAGCAGTTTGGGTCCATTGGGATCGTGTACAGTGAGAGTGAACGAGAAGGGGTTTGGGTCTATTGGGTTTGTGGACAGTGGGAATGAACGAGAAGGGGTTTGGGTCTATTGGGATTGTGGACATTGGGAGTGAACGAGAAGGGGTTTGGGTCCATTGGGATTGTGGACAGTGGGAGTGAATGGGAAGGGATTTGGGTCCATTGGGATCGTGTACAGTGAGAGTGAACGGGAAGGGGTTTGGTTCTATTGGGTTTGTGGACAGTGGGAATGAACGAGAAGGGGTTTGGGTCGATTGGGATTGTGGACAGTGGGAGTGAACGAGAAGGGGTTTGGGTCTATTGGGATTGTGGACAGTGGGAGTGAACGGGAAGGGGTTTGGGTCTATTGGGTTTGTGGACAGTGGGAATGAACGAGAAGGGGTTTGGGTCTATTGGGATTGTGGACAGTGGGAGTGAACGGGAAGGGGTTTGGGTCCATTGGGATTGTTTACAGTGAGAGTGAACGGGAAGGGGATTGTGTCCAGTGGGAGTGAACGGGAAGGGGTTTGGGTCCATTGGGATTGTGTACAGTGAGAGTGAACGTGAAGGGGTTTGGGTCTATTGGGGTAGTGGACAGTGGGAATGAACGAGAAGGGGTTTGGGTCTATTGGGATTGTGGATAGTGGGAGTGAACGAGAAGGGGTTTGGGTCCATTGGGATTGTAGACAGTGGGAGTGAACGAGAAGGGGTTTGGGTCCATTGGGATTGTGTGCAGTGGTAGTGAACGGGATGGGATTCGAATCCATTGGGATTGTGTACAGTGGGAGTGAATGAGAAGGGGTTTGGGTCTATTGGGATTGTGTACAGTGGTAGTGAACGGGATGGGAGTCGAATCCATTGGGATTGTGTACAGTGGGAGTGAATGAGAAGGGGTTTGGGTCTATTGGGATTGTGGACAGTGGGAGTGAACGGGAAGGGGTTTGGGTCCATTGGGATCGTGTACAGTGAGAGTGAACGGGAAGGGGTTTGGGTCTATTGGGTTTGTGGACAGTGGGAATGAACGAGAAGGGGTTTGGGTCTTTTGGGATTGTGGACAGTGGGAGTGAACGGGAAGGGGTTTGGGTCTATTGGGATTGTGGACAGTGGGAGTGAACGAGAAGGGGTTTGGGTCCATTGGGATTGTGGACAGTGGGAGTGAACGGGAAGCGGTTTGGGTCCATTGGGATCGTGTACAGTGAGAGTGAACGGGAAGGGGTTTGAGTCTATTGGGTTTGTGGACAGTGGGAATGAACGAGAAGGGGTTTGGGTCTATTGGGATTGTGGACAGTGGGAGTGAACGAGAAGGGGTTTGGGTCTATTGGGATTGTGGACAGTGGGAGTGAAAGGGAAGGGGTTTGGTTCCATTGGGATTGTGTACAGTGAGAGCGAACGGGAAGGGGTTTGGGTCTATTGGGTTTGTGGACAGTGGGAGCGAACGGGAAGGGGTTTGGGTCCATTGGGATTGTTTACAGTGAGAGTGAACGGGAAGGGGATTGGGTCCATTGGGATTGTTTACAGTGGGAGTGAACGGGAAGGGGATTGTGTCCAGTGGGAGTGAACGGGAAGGGGTTTGGGTCCATTGGGATTGTGTACAGTGAGAGTGAACGTGAAGGGGTTTGGGTCTATTGGGATTGTCGACACTGGGAGTGAACGAGAAGGGGTTTGGGTCCATTGGGATTGTGTGCAGTGGTAGTGAACGGGATGGGATTCGAATCCATTGGGATTGTGTACAGTGGGAGTGAATGAGAAGGGGTTTGGGTCTATTGGGATTGTGTACAGTGGTAGTGAACGGGATGGGATTCGAATCCATTGGGATTGTGTACAGTGGAGGTGAATGAGAAGGGGTTTGGGTCTATTGGGATTGTGGACAGTGGGAGTGAACGGGAAGGGGTTTGGGTCCATTGGGATTGTGTACAGTGGGAGTGAAGGGAAGGGGGTTTGGGTCCATTGGGATCGTGTACAGTGAGAGTGAACGGGAAGGGGTTTGGGTCTATTGGGTTTGTGGACAGTGGGAATGAACGAGAAGGGGTTTGGGTCTATTGGGATTGTGGAGTGTGGGAGTGAACGAGAAGGGGTTTGGGTCTATTGGGATCGTGGACAGTGGGAGTGAACGGGAAGCAGTTTGGGTCCATTGGGTTCGTGTACAGTGAGAGTGAACGGGAAGGGGTTCGGGTCTATTGGGATTGTGGACAGTGGGAGTGAACGGGAAGGGGTTTGGGTCCATTGGGATTGTGGACAGTGGGAGTGAACGGGAAGGGGTTTGGGTCCATTGGGATTGTGGACAGTGGGAGTGAACGGGAAGGGGCTTGGGTTCATTGGGATTGTGGACAGTGGGAGTGAACGGGAAGGGGTTTGGGTCCATTGAGATTGTGTACAGTGGGAGTGAACGGGAAGGGGGTTTGGGTCCATTGGGATCGTGTACAGTGAGAGTGAACGGGAAGGGGTTTGGGTCTATTGGGATTGTGGACAGTGGGAGTGAACGAGAAGGGGTTTGGGTCTATTGGGATCGTGGACAGTGGGAGTGAACGGGAAGCAGTTTGGGTCCATTGGGATCGTGTACAGTGAGAGTGAACGAGAAGGGGTTTGGGTCTATTGGGATCGTGGACAGTGGGAGTGAATGGGAAGCAGTTTGGGTCCATTGGGATCGTGTACAGTGAGAGTGAACGAGAAGGGGTTTGGGTCTATTGGGTTTGTGGACAGTGGGAATGAACGAGAAGGGGTTTGGGTCTATTGGGATTGTGGACATTGGGAGTGAACGAGAAGGGGTTTGGGTCCATTGGGATTGTGGACAGTGGGAGTGAACGGGAAGGGATTTGGGTCCATTGGGATCGTGTACAGTGAGAGTGAACGGGAAGGGGTTTGGTTCTATTGGGTTTGTGGACAGTGGGAATGAACGAGAAGGGGTTTGGGTCGATTGGGATTGTGGACAGTGGGAGTGAACGAGAAGGGGTTTGGGTCTATTGGGATTGTGGACAGTGGGAGTGAACGGGAAGGGGTTTGGGTCTATTGGGTTTGTGGACAGTGGGAATGAACGAGAAGGGGTTTGGGTCTATTGGGATTGTGGACAGTGGGAGTGAACGGGAAGGGGTTTGGGTCCATTGGGATTGTTTACAGTGAGAGTGAACGGGAAGGGGATTGTGTCCAGTGGGAGTGAACGGGAAGGGGTTTGGGTCCATTGGGATTGTGTACAGTGAGAGTGAACGTGAAGGGGTTTGGGTCTATTGGGGTAGTGGACAGTGGGAATGAACGAGAAGGGGTTTGGGTCTATTGGGATTGTGGATAGTGGGAGTGAACGAGAAGGGGTTTGGGTCCATTGGGATTGTAGACAGTGGGAGTGAACGAGAAGGGGTTTGGGTCCATTGGGATTGTGTGCAGTGGTAGTGAACGGGATGGGATTCGAATCCATTGGGATTGTGTACAGTGGGAGTGAATGAGAAGGGGTTTGGGTCTATTGGGATTGTGTACAGTGGTAGTGAACGGGATGGGATTCGAATCCATTGGGATTGTGTACAGTGGGAGTGAATGAGAAGGGGTTTGGGTCTATTGGGATTGTGGACAGTGGGAGTGAACGGGAAGGGGTTTGGGTCCATTGGGATCGTGTACAGTGAGAGTGAACGGGAAGGGGTTTGGGTCTATTGGGTTTGTGGACAGTGGGAATGAACGAGAAGGGGTTTGGGTCTTTTGGGATTGTGGACAGTGGGAGTGAACGGGAAGGGGTTTGGGTCTATTCGGATTGTGGACAGTGGGAGTGAACGGGAAGGGGTTTGGGTCTATTGGGATTGTGGACAGTGGGAGTGAACGAGAAGGGGTTTGGGTCCATTGGAATTGTGGACAGTGGGAGTGAACGGGAAGCGGTTTGGGTCCATTGGGATCGTGTACAGTGAGAGTGAACGGGAAGGGGTTTGAGTCTATTGGGTTTGTGGACAGTGGGAATGAACGAGAAGGGGTTTGGGTCTATTGGGATTGTGGACAGTGGGAGTGAACGAGAAGGGGTTTGGGTCTATTGGGATTGTGGACAGTGGGAGTGAAAGGGAAGGGGTTTGGTTCCATTGGGATTGTGTACAGTGAGAGCGAACGGGAAGGGGTTTGGGTCTATTGGGTTTGTGGACAGTGGGAGTGAACGGGAAGGGGTTTGGGTCCATTGGGATTGTTTACAGTGAGAGTGAACGGGAAGGGGATTGGGTCCATTGGGATTGTTTACAGTGGGAGTGAACGGGAAGGGGATTGTGGACAGTGGGAGTGAACGGGAAGGGGTTTGGGTCCATTGGGATTGTGTACAGTGAGAGTGAACGTGAAGGGGTTTGGGTCTATTGGGGTAGTGGACAGTGGGAATGAACGAGAAGGGGCTTGGGTCTATTGGGATTGTGGATAGTGGGAGTGAACGAGAAGGGGTTTGGGTCCATTGGGATTGTCGACACTGGGAGTGAACGAGAAGGGGTTTGGGTCCATTGGGATTGTGTGCAGTGGTAGTGAACGGGATGGGATTCGAATCCATTGGGATTGTGTACAGTGGGAGTGAATGAGAAGGGGTTTGGGTCTATTGGGATTGTGTACAGTGGTAGTGAACGGGATGGGATTCGAATCCATTGGGATTGTGTACAGTGGGAGTGAATGAGAAGGGGTTTGGGTCTATTGGGATTGTGGACAGTGGGAGTGACCGGGAAGGGGTTTGGGTCCATTGGGATCGTGAACAGTGAGAGTGAACGGGAAGGGGTTTGGGTCTTTTGGGATTGTGGACAGTGGGAGTGAACGGGAAGGGGTTTGGGTCTATTGGGTTTGTGGACAGTGGGAATGAACGAGAAGGGGTTTGGGTCTATTCGGATTGTGGACAGTGGGAGTGAACGGGAAGGGGTTTGGGTCTATTGGGATTGTGGACAGTGGGAGTGAACGAGAAGGGGTTTGGGTCCATTGGGATTGTGGACAGTGGGAGTGAACGGGAAGCGGTTTGGGTCCATTGGGATCGTGTACAGTGAGAGTGAACGGGAAGGGGTTTGAGTCTATTGGGTTTGTGGACAGTGGGAATGAACGAGAAGGGCTTTGGGTCTATTGGGATTGTGGACAGTGGGAGTGAACGAGAAGGGGTTTGGGTCTATTGGGATTGTGGACAGTGGGAGTGAACGGGAAGGGGTTTGGGTCCATTGGGATTGTTTACAGTGAGAGTGAACGGGATGGGATACGAATCCATTGGGATTGTGCACAGTGGGAGTGAATGAGAAGGCGTTTGGGTCTATTGGGATTGTGGACAGTGGGAGTGAACGGGAATGGGTTTGGGTCCATTGGGATCGTGTGCAGTGAGAGTGAACGGGAAGGGGTTTGGGTCTATTGGGTTTGTGGACAGTGGGAATGAACGAGAAGGGGTTTGGGTCTATTGGGATTGTGGACAGTGGGAGTGAACGGGAAGGGGTTTGGGTCCATTGGGATTGTGTACAGTGAGAGTGAACGGGAAGGGTTTGTGTACAGTGAGAGTGAACGTGAAGGGGTTTGGGTCTATTGGGGTAGTGGAGAGTGGGAATGAACGAGAAGGGGTTTGGGTCTATTGGGGTAGTGGAGAGTGGGAATGAACGAGAAGGGGTTTGGGTCTATTGGGGTAGTGGACAGTGGGAATGAACGAGAAGGGGTTTGGGTCTATTGGGATTGTGGATAGTGGGAGTGAACGAGAAGGGGTTTGGGTCCATTGGGATTGTGGACAGTGGGAATGAACGAGAAGGGGTTTGGGTCCATTGGGATTGTGTACAGTGGTAGTGAACGGGATGGGATTCGAATCCATTGGGATTGTGTACAGTGGGAGTGAATGAGAAGGGGTTTGGGTCTATTGGGATTGTGTATAGTGGTAGTGAACGGGATGGGATTCGAATCCATTGGGATTGTGCACAGTGGGAGTGAATGAGAAGGGGTTTGGGTCTATTGGGATTGTGGACAGTGGTAGTGAACGGGATGGGATTCGAATCTATTGGGATTGTGTACAGTGAGAGTGAACGTGAAGGGGTTTGGGTCTATCGGGTTAGTGGACAGTGGGAATGAACGAGAAGGGGTTTGTCCATTGGGATTGTGTACAGTGGGAGTGAACGAGAAGGGGTTTGGGTCCATTGGGATCGTGTACAGTGAGAGTGAACGGGAAGGGGTTTGGGTCTATTGGGATTGTGGACAGTGGGAGTGAACGGGAAGGGGTTTTGGGTCCATTGGGATCGTGTACAGTGAGAGTGAACGGGAAGGGGTTTGGGTCTATTGGGATTGTGGACAGTGGGAGTGAACGAGAAGGGGTTTGGGTCCATTGGGATCGTGTACAGCGGGAGTGAACGGGAAGGGGGTTGGGTCCATTGGGATCGTGTACAGTGAGAGTGAACGGGAAGGGGTTTAGGTCTATTGGGTTTGTGGACAGTGGGAGTGAACGGGAAGGGGTTTGGGTCTATTGGGATTGTGGACAGTGGGAATGAACGAGAAGGGGTTTGGGTCTATTGGGATCGTGGACAGTGGTAGTGAACGGGAAGCGGTTTGGGTCCATTGGGATCGTATACAGTGAGAGTGAACGGGAAGGGGTTTGGGTCTATTGGGATTGTGGACAGTGGGAATGAACGAGAAGGGGTTTGGGTCTATTGGGATCGTGGACAGTGGGAGTGAACGAGAAGGGGTTTGGATCCATTGGGATTGTGGACAGTGGGAGTGAACGAGAAGGGGTTTGGGTCCATTGGGATCGTGTACAGTGAGAGTGAACGGGAAGGGGTTTGGGTCTATTGGGGTAGTGGACAGTGGGAATGAACGAGAAGGGTTTTGGGTCCATTGGGATCGTGTACAGTGAGAGTGAACGGGAAGGGGTTTGGGTCTATTGGGGTAGTGGACAGTGGGAGTGAACGAGAAGGGGTTTGGGTCCTTTGGGATTATGTACAGTGGTAGTGAACGGGATGGGATTCGAATCCATTGGGATTGTGTACAGTGGGAGTGAATGAGAAGGGGTTTGGGTCTATTGGGATTGTGGACAGTGGGAGTGAACGGGAAGGGGTTTGGGTCCATTGGGATCGTGTACAGTGAGAGTGAACGGGAAGGGGTTTGGGTCTATTGGGTTTGTGGACAGTGGGAATGAACGAGAAGGGGTTTGGGTCTTTTGGGATTGTGGACAGTGGGAGTGAACGGGAAGGGGTTTGGGTCTATTGGGTTTGTGGACAGTGGGAATGAACGAGAAGGGGTTTGGGTCTATTCGGATTGTGGACAGTGGGAGTGAACGGGAAGGGGTTTGGGTCTATTGGGATTGTGGACAGTGGGAGTGAACGAGAAGGGGTTTGGGTCCATTGGGATTGTGGACAGTGGGAGTGAACGGGAAGCGGTTTGGGTCCATTGGGATCGTGTACAGTGAGAGTGAACGGGAAGGGGTTTGAGTCTATTGGGTTTGTGGACAGTGGGAATGAACGAGAAGGTCTTTGGGTCTATTGGGATTGTGGACAGTGGGAGTGAACGGGAAGGGGTTTGGGTCTATTGGGATTGTGGACAGTGGGAGTGAAAGGGAAGGGGTTTGGTTCCATTGGGTTTGTGGACAGTGGGAGTGAACGGGAAGGGGTTTGGGTCCATTGGGATTGTTTACAGTGAGAGTGAACGGGAAGGGGATTGTGTCCATTGGGAATGAACGAGAAGGGGTTTGGGTCTATTGGGATTGTGGACAGTGGGAGTGAACGAGAAGGGGTTTGGGTCCATTGGGATCGTGTACAGCGGGAGTGAACGGGAAGGGGGTTGGGTCCATTGGGATCGTGTACAGTGAGAGTGAACGGGAAGGGGTTTAGGTCTATTGGGTTTGTGGACAGTGGGAGTGAACGGGAAGGGGTTTGGGTCTATTGGGATTGTGGACAGTGGGAATGAACGAGAAGGGGTTTGGGTCTATTGGGATCGTGGACAGTGGTAGTGAACGGGAAGCGGTTTGGGTCCATTGGGATCGTATACAGTGAGAGTGAACGGGAAGGGGTTTGGGTCTATTGGGATTGTGGACAGTGGGAATGAACGAGAAGGGGTTTGGGTCTATTGGGATCGTGGACAGTGGGAGTGAACGAGAAGGGGTTTGGATCCATTGGGATTGTGGACAGTGGGAGTGAACGAGAAGGGGTTTGGGTCCATTGGGATCGTGTACAGTGAGAGTGAACGGGAAGGGGTTTGGGTCTATTGGGGTAGTGGACAGTGGGAATGAACGAGAAGGGTTTTGGGTCCATTGGGATCGTGTACAGTGAGAGTGAACGGGAAGGGGTTTGGGTCTATTGGGGTAGTGGACAGTGGGAGTGAACGAGAAGGGGTTTGGGTCCTTTGGGATTATGTACAGTGGTAGTGAACGGGATGGGATTCGAATCCATTGGGATTGTGTACAGTGGGAGTGAATGAGAAGGGGTTTGGGTCTATTGGGATTGTGGACAGTGGGAGTGAACGGGAAGGGGTTTGGGTCCATTGGGATCGTGTACAGTGAGAGTGAACGGGAAGGGGTTTGGGTCTATTGGGTTTGTGGACAGTGGGAATGAACGAGAAGGGGTTTGGGTCTTTTGGGATTGTGGACAGTGGGAGTGAACGGGAAGGGGTTTGGGTCTATTGGGTTTGTGGACAGTGGGAATGAACGAGAAGGGGTTTGGGTCTATTCGGATTGTGGACAGTGGGAGTGAACGGGAAGGGGTTTGGGTCTATTGGGATTGTGGACAGTGGGAGTGAACGAGAAGGGGTTTGGGTCCATTGGGATTGTGGACAGTGGGAGTGAACGGGAAGCGGTTTGGGTCCATTGGGATCGTGTACAGTGAGAGTGAACGGGAAGGGGTTTGAGTCTATTGGGTTTGTGGACAGTGGGAATGAACGAGAAGGTCTTTGGGTCTATTGGGATTGTGGACAGTGGGAGTGAACGGGAAGGGGTTTGGGTCTATTGGGATTGTGGACAGTGGGAGTGAAAGGGAAGGGGTTTGGTTCCATTGGGTTTGTGGACAGTGGGAGTGAACGGGAAGGGGTTTGGGTCCATTGGGATTGTTTACAGTGAGAGTGAACGGGAAGGGGATTGTGTCCATTGGGAATGAACGAGAAGGGGTTTGGGTCTATTGGGATTGTGGATAGTGGGAGTGAACGAGAAGGGGTTTGGGTCCATTGGGATTGTGGACAGTGGGAGTGAACGAGAAGGGGTTTGGGTCCATTGGGATTGTGTACAGTGGTAGTGAACGGGATGGGATTCGAATCCATTGGGATTGTGCACAGTGGGAGTGAATGAGAAGGCGTTTGGGTCTATTGGGATTGTGGACAGTGGGAGTGAACGGGAATGGGTTTGGGTCCATTGGGATCGTGTGCAGTGAGAGTGAACGGGAAGGGGTTTGGGTCTATTGGGTTTGTGGACAGTGGGAATGAACGAGAAGGGGTTTGGGTCTATTGGGATTGTGGACAGTGGGAGTGAACGGGAAGGGGTTTGGGTCCATTGGGATTGTGTCCAGTGAGAGTGAACGGGAAGGGTTTGTGTACAGTGAGAGTGAACGTGAAGGGGTTTGGGTCTATTGGGGTAGTGGAGAGTGGGAATGAACGAGAAGGGGTTTGGGTCTATTGGGGTAGTGGAGAGTGGGAATGAACGAGAAGGGGTTTGGGTCTATTGGGGTAGTGGACAGTGGGAATGAACGAGAAGGGGTTTGGGTCTATTGGGATTGTGGATAGTGGGAGTTAACGAGAAGGGGTTTGGGTCCATTGGGATTGTGGACAGTGGGAATGAACGAGAAGGGGTTTGGGTCCATTGGGATTGTGTACAGTGGTAGTGAACGGGATGGGATTCGAATCCATTGGGATTGTGTACAGTGGGAGTGAATGAGAAGGGGTTTGGGTCTATTGGGATTGTGTATAGTGGTAGTGAACGGGATGGGATTCGAATCCATTGGGATTGTGCACAGTGGGAGTGAATGAGAAGGGGTTTGGGTCTATTGGGATTGTGGACAGTGGTAGTGAACGGGATGGGATTCGAATCTATTGGGATTGTGTACAGTGAGAGTGAACGTGAAGGGGTTTGGGTCTATCGGGTTAGTGGACAGTGGGAATGAACGAGAAGGGGTTTGAGTCCATTGGGATCGTGTACAGTGAGAGTGAACAGGAAGGGGTTTGGGTCTATTGGGATTGTGGACAGTGGGAGTGAACGGGAAGGGGTTTTGGGTCCATTGGGATCGTGTACAGTGAGAGTGAACGGGAAGGGGTTTGGGTCTATTGGGATTGTGGACAGTGGGAGTGAACGAGAAGGGGTTTGGGTCCATTGGGATCGTGTACAGCGGGAGTGAACGGGAAGGGGGTTGGGTCCATTGGGATCGTGTACAGTGAGAGTGAACGGGAAGGGGTTTAGGTCTATTGGGTTTGTGGACAGTGGGAGTGAACGGGAAGGGGTTTGGGTCTATTGGGATTGTGGACAGTGGGAATGAACGAGAAGGGGTTTGGGTCTATTGGGATCGTGGACAGTGGTAGTGAACGGGAAGCGGTTTGGGTCCATTGGGATCGTATACAGTGAGAGTGAACGGGAAGGGGTTTGGGTCTATTGGGATTGTGGACAGTGGGAATGAACGAGAAGGGGTTTGGGTCTATTGGGATCGTGGACAGTGGGAGTGAACGAGAAGGGGTTTGGATCCATTGGGATTGTGGACAGTGGGAGTGAACGAGAAGGGGTTTGGATCCATTGGGATCGTGTACAGTGAGAGTGAACGGGAAGGGGTTTGGGTCTATTGGGGTAGTGGACACTGGGAATGAACGAGAAGGGGTTTGGGTCCATTGGGATCGTGTACAGTGAGAGTGAACGGGAAGGGGTTTGGGTCTATTGGGGTAGTGGACAGTTGGAATGAACGAGAAGGGGTTTGGGTCTATTGGGATTGTGGATAGTGGGAGTGAACGAGAAGGGGTTTGGGTCCATTGGGATTATGTACAGTGGTAGTGAACGGGATGGGATTCGAATCCATTGGGATTGTGTACAGTGGGAGTGAATGAGAAGGGGTTTGGGTCTATTAGGATTGTGGACAGTGGGAGTGAACGGGAAGGGGTTTGGGTCCATTGGGATCGTGTACAGTGAGAGTGAACGGGAAGGGGTTTGGGTCTATTGGGTTTGTGGACAGTGGGAATGAACGAGAAGGGGTTTGGGTCTTTTGGGATTGTGGACAGTGGGAGTGAACGGGAAGGGGTTTGGGTCTATTGGGTTTGTGGACAGTGGGAATGAACGAGAAGGGGTTTGGGTCTATTCGGATTGTGGACAGTGGGAGTGAACGGGAAGGGGTTTGGGTCTATTGGGATTGTGGACAGTGGGAGTGAACGAGAAGGGGTTTGGGTCCATGGGGATTGTGGACAATGGGAGTGAACGGGAAGCGGTATTGATCCATTGGGATCGTGTACAGTGAGAGTGAACGGGAAGGGGTTTGATTCTATTGGGTTTGTGGACAGTGGGAATGAACGAGAAGGGCTTTGGGTCTATTGGGATTGTGGACAGTGGGAGTGAACGAGAAGGGGTTTGGGTCTATTGGGATTGTGGACAGTGGGAGTGAAAGGGAAGGGGTTTGGTTCCATTGGGTTTGTGGACAGTGGGAGTGAACGGGAAGGGGTTTGGGTCCATTGGGATTGTTTACAGTGAGAGTGAACGGGAAGGGGATTGTGTCCATTGGGAATGAACGAGAAGGGGTTTCGGTCTATTGGGATTGTGGATAGTGGGAGTGAACGAGAAGGGGTTTGGGTCCATTGGGATTGTGGACAGTGGGAGTGAACGAGAAGGGGTTTGGGTCCATTGGGATTGTGTACAGTGGTAGTGAACGGGATGGGATTCGAATCCATTGGGATTGTGCACAGTGGGAGTGAATGAGAAGGCGTTTGGGTCTATTGGGATTGTGGACAGTGGGAGTGAACGGGAATGGGTTTGGGTCCATTGGGATCGTGTGCAGTGAGAGTGAACGGGAAGGGGTTTGGGTCTATTGGGTTTGTGGACAGTGGGAATGAACGAGAAGGGGTTTGGGTCTATTGGGATTGTGGACAGTGGGAGTGAACGGGAAGGGGTTTGGGTCCATTGGGATTGTGTACAGTGAGAGTGAACGGGAAGGGTTTGTGTACAGTGAGAGTGAACGTGAAGGAGTTTGGGTCTATTGGGGTAGTGGAGAGTGGGAATGAACGAGAAGGGGTTTGGGTCTATTGGGGTAGTGGAGAGTGGGAATGAACGAGAAGGGGTTTGGGACTATTGGGGTAGTGGACAGTGGGAATGAACGAGAAGGGGTTTGGGTCTATTGGGATTGTGGATAGTGGGAGTGAACGAGAAGGGGTTTGGGTCCATTGGGATTGTGGACAGTGGGAATGAACGAGAAGGGGTTTGGGTCCATTGGGATTGTGTACAGTGGTAGTGAACGGGATGGGATTCGAATCCATTGGGATTGTGTACAGTGGGAGTGAACGGGATGGGATTCGAATCCATTGGGATTGTGCACAGTGGGAGTGAATGAGAAGGGGTTTGGGTCTATTGGGATTGTGGACAGTGGTAGTGAACGGGATGGGATTCGAATCCATTGGGATTGTTTACAGTGAGAGTGAACGTGAAGGGGTTTGGGTCTATCGGGTTAGTGGACAGTGGGAATGAATGAGAAGGGGTTTGGGTCCATTGGGATTGTGGACAGTGGGAGTGAACGAGAAGGGGTTTGGGTCCCTTGGGATTGTGGACAGTGGGAGTGAACGAGAAGGGGTTTGGGTCTTTTGGGATTGTGGACAGTGGGAGTGAACGGGATGGGATTCGAATCCATTGGGATTGTGTACAGTGAGAGTGAACGGGAAGGGGCTTGGGTCTATTGGGATTGTGGACAGTGGGAGTGAACGAGAAGGGGTTTGAGTCCATTGGGATTGTGTACAGTGGGAGTGAACGAGAAGGGGTTTGGGTCCATTGGGATCGTGTACAGTGAGAGTGAACGGGAAGGGGTTTGGGTCTATTGGGATTGTGGACAGTGGGAGTGAACGGGAAGGGGTTTGGGTCCATTGGGATCGTGTACAGTGAGAGTGAACGGGAAGGGGTTTGGGTCTATTGGGATTGTGGACAGTGGGAGTGAACGAGAAGGGGTTTGGGTCCATTGGGATCGTGAACAGCGGGAGTGAACGGGAAGGGGGTTGGGTCCATTGGGATCGTGTACAGTGAGAGTGAACGGGAAGGGGTTTAGGTCTATTGGGTTTGTGGACAGTGGGAGTGAACGGGAAGGGGTTTGGGTCTATTGGGATTGTGGACAGTGGGAGTGAACGAGAAGGGGTTTGGGTCTATTGGGATCGTGGACAGTGGTAGTGAACGGGAAGCGGTTTGGGTCCATTGGGATCGTATACAGTGAGAGTGAACGGGAAGGGGTTTGGGTCTATTGGGATTGTGGACAGTGGGAATGAACGAGAAGGGGTTTGGGTCTATTGGGATCGTGGACAGTGGGAGTGAACGAGAAGGGGTTTGGGTCCATTGGGGTAGTGGACAGTGGGAATGAACGAGAAGGGGTTTGGGTCCATTGGGATCGTGTACAGTGAGAGTGAACGGGAAGGGGTTTGGGTCTATTGGGGTAGTGGACAGTGGGAATGAACGAGAAGGGGTTTGGGTCTATTGGGATTGTGGATAGTGGGAGTGAACGAGAAGGGGTTTGGGTCCATTGGGATTGTGTACAGTGGTAGTGAACGGGATGGGATTCGAATCCATTGGGATTGTGTACAGTGGGAGTGAATGAGAAGGGGTTTGGGTCTATTGGGATTGTGGACAGTGGGAGTGAACGGGAAGGGGTTTGGGTCTATTGGGATTGTGTACAGTGAGAGTGAACGGGAAGGGGATTGTGTCCAGTGGGAGTGAACGGGATGGGATTCGAATCCATTGGGATTGTGTACAGTGAGAGTGAACGTGAAGGGGTTTGGGTCTATCGGGATTGTGGATAGTGGGAGTGAACAAGAAGGGGTTTGGGTCTATTGGGATTGTGGACAGTGGGAGTGAACGGGAAGGGGTTTGGGTCTATTGGGATTGTGGACAGTGGGAGTGAACGGGAAGGGGCTTGGGTCTATTGGGATTGTGGACAGTGGGAGTGAACGAGAAGGGGTTTGGGTCCATTGGGATTGTGGACAGTGGGAGTGAACGAGAAGGGGTTTGGGTCTATTGGGATTGTGGACAGTGGGAGTGAACGGGAAGGGGCTTGGGTCTATTGGGATTGTGGACAGTGGGAGTGAACGGGAAGGGGCTTGGGTCTATTGGGATTGTGGACAGTGGGAGTGAACGAGAAGGGGTTTGGGTCCATTGGGATTGTGGACAGTGGGAGTGAACGGGAAGGGGTTTGGGTCTATTGGGATTGTGGACAGTGGGAGTGAACGAGAAGGGGTTTGGGTCCATTGGGATCGTGTACAGTGGGAGTGAATGAGAAGGGGTTTGGGTCCATTGGGATCGTGTACAGTGGGAGTGAACGGGAAGGGGTTTGGGTCCATTGGGAATGTGTACGGTGGGAGTGAACGGGAAGGGGTTTGGGTCCATTGGGTTTGTGGACAGTGGGGGTGAACGTGAAGGGGTTTGGGTCCATTGGGATTGTGGACAGTGGGAGTGAACGGGAAGGGGTTTGGGTCCATTGGGAATGTGTACGGTGGGAGTGAACGGGAAGGGGTTTGGGTCCATTGGGTTTGTGGACAGTGGGGGTGAACGAGAAGGGGTTTGGGTCCATTGGGATTGTGGACAGTGGGAGTGAACGGGAAGGGGTTTGGGTCCATTGGGAATGTGTACGGTGGGAGTGAACGGGAAGGGGTTTGGGTCCATTGGGTTTGTGGACAGTGGGGGTGAACGAGAAGGGGTTTGGGTCTATTGGGATTGTGGACAGTGGGAGTGAACGAGAAGGGGTTTGGGTCCATTGGGTTTGTGGACAGTGGGAGTGAACGAGAAGGGGTTTGGGTCCATTGGGTTTGTGGACAGTGGGAGTGAACGAGAAGGGGTTTGGGTCCATTGGGATTGTGTACAGTGGGAGTGAACGGGAAGGGGTTTGGGTCCATTGGGATTGTGTACAGTGGGAGTGAACGGGAAGGGGTTTGGGTCCATTGGGATTGTGGACAGTGGGGGTGAACGAGAAGGGGTTTGGGTCCATTGGGATTGTGTACAGTGGGAGTGAACGGGAAGGGGTTTGGGTCCATTGGGATTGTGTACAGTGGGAGTGAACGGGAAGGGGTTTGGGTCCATTGGGATTGTGGACAGTGGGAGTGAATGAGAAGGGGTTTGGGTCTATTGGGATTGTGGACAGTGGGAGTGAACGAGAAGGGGTTTGGGTCTATTGGGATTGTGGACAGTGGGAGTGAACGGGAAGGGGTTTGGGTCCATTGGGTTCGTGTACAGTGGGAGTGAATGAGAAGGGGTTTGGGTCTATTGGGATTGTGGACAGTGGGAGTGAACGAGAAGGGGTTTGGGTCTATTGGGATTGTGGACAGTGGGAGTGAACGGGAAGGGGTTTGGGTCCATTGGGAATGTGTACGGTGGGAGTGAACGAGAAGGGGTTTGGGTCCATTGGGTTCGTGTAATGTGGGATGCTGTATCCTGACACCTGACCTTTGCCCTTTCCTTGACCTTCCAGCTCTTTGGGGCCCGGTCGGCCATTGTGCGTCTCTTTGGTCCTGAGGACCAGCGCCTTTGGGAGACAGCGAGTGAGGAGTTCATGTCAGACGAGGAGGACAGCACCCTGGAGCCGGGCGTCTGGGTGGCCCGTAGCCCCCGGTTCCGCTCGGCCGAGCTCAGCGACCTCTGCCGCCGTCTCGACGCCAACTCCAAGCACGGGCTCAGGCCCAACCGCGTGCCAGGCCCCCCCTCTGACCGGCTGCCCTCCTCCGACTTGGGGCTTTTCCCCCCTCCACCCCGGCTCCTCTGCCACCGCCTCGGGGAAGGGGAGGGGGAGGAGGTCCAGCCACATCCCTTCGTTGAGGTCAAAGTGGAGAAGGACGACTGAGGAGCCGGAGGAGGAGGGGGAAAGCTGGTGGTCGATGGGTTTTGGAGTCACCCCCTCCTCCCAACCACCGAGGCTAACTTCCCCCCCACCCCCACCCCCACCCACTTCTCGGAAGCTTCTGGAACTGGCGAGGTGGCGCGACGCCCCTCCTTGTCGAATTGCCGAGCTGATTTCACACGTTGTAGAAGATGCACTGGTCCAATCAGGGACGGCTGTGGGAGGAGGTGAGGTGGTCTCTTCTCCGGCCAAGGTTCAGAGTTCATGGACCCCATCACTCACCACCCCACCTCCATGTCTGTCGTCGCCATCTTGGTCCACACAGCGGGGCACGGGGGAGAGGGGCGCAGACCCGGGTCGCGAGCAAAATCCTTTGCTGACACTCTCCCAGCGCTGCAGACCATCCGCCCTCGCTCCCGCAGCACGCCCACCCCCAGCAAGACGACTAGACTTGTTTCTGAAACACTTCACAATGGCAGCAGGAGGAATCGCCTTGTATAAAGACTCTGATTTCCCCCAGCGCCCTTCTCTCCACGTCCGGGCATCTGAAAAGTGCTACACACCCAATAAAGTAACTTTTTAAAAATCGAATTGGAGTCACTGTCATAATGCAGGAGATGGGACTGCCGATTTACGCACAGCATGATCCCAGGAACAGCCCTTGGGACATATAGTTCGAGAACCTATTTCTACGAGTTGGTTGAGGGATAAAT
>NW_027140341.1:0-17500 GCF_036365525.1 Heterodontus francisci
TATCCTTCCCTCCTCAATCTCTCTCTCTCTCTCTCTCTCTCGATCATCCTTCCCTCCTCAATCTCTCTCTCTCTCTCTCTCTCTCTCTCGATCATCCTTCCCTCCTCAATCTCTCTCTCTCTCTCTCTCTCTCTCTCGATCATCCTTCCCTCCTCAATCTCTCTCTCTCTCTCTCTCTCTCTCTCGATCATCCTTCCCTCCTCAATCTCTCTCTCTCTCTCTCTCTCTCGATCATCCTTCCCTCCTCTCTCGATCATCCTTCCCTCCTCTCTCGATCATCCTTCCCTCCTCTCGCTCGCTCATCCTTCCCTCCTTAATCTCTCTCTCACGCTCCCTTCTTCCTTCCCCAACTCTCTCTCACTCATCCATCCCTTCTCTCTCTCTCTCTCTCTGTCTCTCGTGCTCCCTTCTTCCCTCTTCTCCTCCTCTCTCATTCCCTTCCCCCTCTCTCTCTCTCTCTCTCTCTCACTCCCTTCTTCCCTCCCCTCTCTCTCTCGTTTTCCCTTCTTCCTTCCTTATTCTCTCTCTCTTCTCTCATTCTCTCTCACTGTCCCATGCTCCCTTCCCTCCTCTCTCTCTCTCTCTCTTTGTTTCTCGTTCCCGTCCCTCGTCTCCTCTCTCTCTCGCTCATCCTTCCCTCCTCTCTCTCTCTCTCACACATGCTGCCTTCTTCCGTCCTCTCACTCCGTCTTTTTCACACTCCCGTCTTCCCTCTCTGTCTCGCTCTCTCTCGCGCACCCTTCTTCCCTCTTCTCTCTCTCGCTCATCCTTCCCTTTCTCTCTTTCTCTCCCTTTCGCGCTCCCTTCTTCCCTCCTCTCCTTCTCTCTCTCTTTCTCTCTCACTCCTCTCTCTCTCTCTCGCGCACCCTTCCCTCCTCTCTCTCTCTCGCGCTCCCTTCTTCTTTCCCCTCTCGCTCTCCCGTGCTCCCTTCTCTCCTCTCTCTCTTTCTCACTCATATTCCCATCTTTCCTCTTCGCTCTCTCGCTCCCTTCTTTCCTCTTCTCTCTCTCTTGTGCTCCTTTCTTCCCTCTTCTCTCTCTCTCTCTCACTCTCTCTCGCTCCCTTCTTTCCTCTTCTCTCTCTCTTGTGCTCCTTTCTTCCCTCTTCTCTCTCTCTCTCTCTCTCTCGCTCCCTTCTTTCCTCTTCTCTCTCTCATAGAGTCATTGAGTCGTACAGCATAGAAACAGGCCCTTCGGCCCACCGCGTCCATGCCGACCATAATGGCTATCTATATACTAATCCCATCTGCCTGCATTAATTCCCTATCCCTCTGTGCCTTGCTCATTCAAGTAGTACTCTCGCTCTCTCGCTCTTCCTTCTACCCTCATCTCTCTCTCTCTCTCGTGCTCCCTTCCGTCCTCTCTCTTTCTCTCACGATACGTTCTTCCCCCCTCTCTCTCGCCCATCCGTCCCTCCTCCCTCTCTGTCTCTCATTCCCTTCTTTCGCTCCCTCCCCTCTCTCGCTCCCTCCTGCCCTCCGCTCCCTCCTCTCCCTCCCGCCTGCGCCTCTAAGGCAGTGTTATTCCCTGGGTCTGGTATTCAGGGGATATAGTGATGGGTGAAATCACACTGATCTTTTCTTGCAGACCTACGTTCCGACAGTTTTCGAGAATTACACAGCCAGTGTGGAGCTGGAGGAACATCGAGTGGAGCTCAGTCTCTGGGACACCTCTGGTAAGCACCTTCACGGGGCAGGATGCTGATTATCAAGTACTTTACCTGCACAGAAACAGGCCATTCGGCCCATCTGCTCCGTGCCGGTGTTGCTGCTCCACACGGGCCTCCCCCCGCCCCATACTTCATCTCCCCCCGTCACCATATCCGTCTATTCCTTTCTCCCTCGTGTGTTTATCCAGCTTCCTCCCTGAATGCATCTACGCCGTCCGCCTCAACCCACTCCCTGCGGTAGCGAGTCCCCACATTCTCACCGCTCTCCGGGTGAAGCCGTTGCTCCTGAATTCCCCGATGGGTTTATTAGTGATCGTCTTATATTGATGGCCCCCTCGTTCTGGTCTCCCCCCACTCCCCCTACACAAGTGGAAACATCTTCTCTATGTCTACCCGATCGAAACCCCCTTCGTAATTTTAAAGACCTCGATCGGGTCACCCCCCCCTCAGCCTTCTCTCTCCAAGAGAAAAGATACCCGGCCAGTTCAACCTTTCCTGATAGTTATAACCTCTGAGTTCTGGTGTCATCCTTGTGATATCTTTTGGACGGTCATGGAGTCCAGAAATGTGCACAGTGCTCCAAGTAAAGGGTAAAGCAGTTGATGTAGTCTACATGGACTTCAGTAAGGCTTTTGATCAGGTCCCGCATGGGAGATTGGTCAAGAAGGTAAGAGCCCATGGGATCCAGGGCAATCTGGCAAATTGGATCCAAAATTAGCTTAGTGGCAGGAGGCAGAGGGTGATGGTCGAGGGCTGTTTTTGCGAGTGGAAGCCTGTGACCAGTGGTGTACCGCAGGGATCGGTGCTGGGACCCTTGCTGTTTGTAGTGTACATTAATGATTTAGACGTGAATATAGGAGGTATGATCAGTAAGTTCGCAGATGACACAAAGATTGGTGGTGTCGTAAATAGTGAGAAGGAAAGCCTTAGATTACAGGATGATATAGATGGGCTGGTAAGATGGGCAGAGCAGTGACAAATGGAATTTAATCCTGAGAAGTGTGAGGTGATGCATTTTGGGAGGACTAACAAGGCAAGGGAATATACAATGGGTGGTAGGACCCTAGGAAGTACAGAGGGTCAGAGGGATCTTGGTGTCCTTGTCCATAGATCACTGAAGGCAGCAGCACAGGTAGATAAGGTGGTTAGGAAGGTATATGGGATACTTGCCTTTATTAGCCGAGGCAGAGAATATAAGAGCAGGGAGGTTATGACGGAGCTGTATAAAACGTTAGTTAGGCCACAGCTGGAGTACTGTGTACAGTATAACTCTATGAATCTATAAATGCTTTTTGCCTTTCATTAATAAACTGCTAGGGCTTGTTGCCCAACCTTAAAGGGACAGAGAATGAGAACCTCGTCACATTGGAAGGGTGTGCGACTGTCTGTCTGTCTCTAACAGGAGAAATGGTGACACCTCTATCACACCTGAACGTCTCCTTCCTCCTACCAAGACAGCGGGCGTCTCAAAGCCAACGAAGGATTATTTTCTGGGAGTGCGTTCACTGTTGTAATGTATGGAACGCTGCAGCCAATTTGCGCACAGCAAGATCCCACAAACAGCAGTGTGATAACCCAGATAATCTCCGATTTTAGGTGATGTTGATTGAGAGATATTGGCCCCAGGAAAGAGAGAGAGAGAGAGACACACACACATACACATACACACCCCACCCACACCCCCCCCCCCCCCACCTTCTCCTCGCGCCCCCATTCATTCTCCGAGTGGATCGCAGCGATCTGCGTCTTTTTTAACTGGAGCCCTTTTTAATAAGAGACGCGGGCTGTGTGCTGACACCAGTTAAAGGAGATTACTGAATCATCAGCAGCTGCTGAATGGAGAGGGCTTGGGGGCGATTGTATATTTAGCTCTGAGCGAGGTTGTGTAGGTGTTTACTGCCTCGGCTCTGCTTTCGGAATGATAGTCATGCAGCTGGAAAGCTGTCGGAAATCCGGCTAACCTTCCCTGGAATGCCTCCGCCCCCTCGTATGTCTCTGTGTGTCTGTCTGTGTGTATGTGTGTCTGTGTCTCTCTGTGGGTCTGTGTGTGTGTGTCTCTGTGAGTCTGTCTGTGTGTGTGAGTCTGTGTCTCTCTGTGGGTCTGTGTGTGTGTCTGTCTGTGAGTGTGTGTCCCCCAGTGTCTGTGAGTGTGTGTCTGTCTGTGTGTCTGTCTGTGAGTCTGTCTCTGTGTCTGTGTGTCTGTCTGAGAGTCTGTGTGTGTCTCTGAGAGTCTGTGTGTGTGTGTGTCTCTGTGAGTCTGTCTGTCTGTGTGTCTGTCTGTGTGTCTGTCTGTGTGTCTGTCTGTGTGTCTGTCTGTGTGTCTGTCTGTGTGTCTGTCTGTGAGTGTGTCTCTGTGTCTGTCTGAGAGTCTGTGTGTGTGTGTGTCTCTGTGAGTCTGTCTGTGTGTGTGTGTCTCTGTGAGTCTGTGTGAGTCTGTGTGTGTATTTCTGTGTCTCTGCCTGTGTGTGTGTGAACTCCCTGTGAATTCACCAGTGTTACATTTTTAGACAGCAGCGATTACACAAGCCAGGCTTGTATCCCGGGGAACACAAAAGGTTAAGGGGTGATTGGATTTTTTTTTATTTTTAGGATTTTGAAAGGGATCGACAGGGTTGAGGGAGAGGAGCGTCTTCCGCGGGTGGGGGAGTCTCGGACGAGGGGACACAAACTTAAAATCAGAGACGGGCCGTTCCGGAGAGTATTTGGGGGAAAACAGCTTGCCACGCAAAGGCTGATCAAAGTGCGGAACTCTCTCCCACAGGAAAAAGTAGATGCTGTGCGGTGACGACAGGGTGGGGGGGGGTGGGGGGGGGGGTAATCAATGAATAATTTTACATCTGAGAACGATAGATTTTTGCACGACATGGGGAATAAAAGCATTGGGAGTCAAGGTGGGTGGACGGGGGTAAGGTGCAGATCAGTCATGATGTGAGTGACTAGCGGAACAGACGCGAGGAGGGGGTCGAATGTGTCCTCACCGGCTCTCTGAAAGAGCAATTCCCTCACTTCCGTTCCCACCCCCCGCCCCCCCCGCCTTCTCCCCGTAACTCTGCACATTCTTCCTTTTCAAATAACTCTCTAATTCCCTTTTGAATGCTTCAATTGAACCTGCCTCCACCACACTCTCAGGCAGCACATTCCAGACCTCGACCACTCGCTGTGTGAAAAAGGCCGATGTTTATCCATTAACTGACGTGTATGAGATGACCTGGTCGTTTATCACACCGCGGTTTAAAAAAAAAAATTTTTTTTTTGTGGGATCTTGCTGTGCGCGAATTGGCCCGCCGCGTTTCCGACATTGCGAGAGTGACCGCGCTTGAAGACGTGTTCTCCCTCGGCTGTGAGGGGCTTTGGGATGCCCTGCTGGGGTGAAAGGCGCCAGGGAAACGCGGGGCAGCTGTTGTTTCTTCCTCCTCCTGCACCCTCCTCCACTTCGTGGGGTTTCCGGTCTTTGACGTCACAACCACTCCGGTGCCCCAACTCTCACCGTAACATCCATTCATATTGTGAGCCTCCTGAGTGCCTGGGCGAGCCTTTCCTCCGCAGGGATTCATAAAATCTTAGAGCTCAGAAGGAGGCCATTCAGGGATATGGAGACTGGAACTGAGCACAGTGCTCCAAGTGTGGGTCTAACTGAGGGATATGGAGACTGGAACTGTGCACAGTGCTCCAAGTGTGGGTCTAACTGAGGGATATGGAGACAGGAACTGTGCACAGTGCTCCCAGTGTGGTCTAACCGAGGGATATGGAGACAGGAACTGTGCACAGTGCTCCCAGTGTGGTCTAACCGAGGGATATGGAGACTGGAACTGTGCACAGTGCTCCCAGTGTGGTCTAACCGAGGGATATGGAGACTGGAAATGTGCACAGTGCTCCCAGTGTGGTCTAACTGAGGGATATGGAGACAGGAACTGTGCACAGTGCTCCCAGTGTGGTCTAACCGAGGGATATGGAGACTGGAACTGTGCAAAGTGCTCCAAGTGTGGTCTAACCGAGGGATATGGAGACCGGAACTGTGCACAGTGCTCCCAGTGTGGTCTAACCGAGGGATATGGAGACTGGAACTGTGCACAGTGCTCCAAGTGTGGTCTAACCGAGGGATATGGAGACCGGAACTGTGCACAGTGCTCCAAGTGTGGGTGTAACTGAGGGATATGGAGACTGGAACTGTGCACAGTGCTCCAAGTGTGGGTCTAACTGAGGGATTTGGAGACTGGAACTGTGCACAGTGCTCCAAGTGTGGGTCTAACCGAGGGATAGAATGTAACTGGCCCATTGCTGATGTGCTTGGGAGAATTTGTGGGCGTGTTTTTTTTCTTTAAGTGCGCTGGTTCTGCTGCTGCTTAATCTTGTGCAGTCGTTTCCGCTTGGGGCGACTGCAGTGATGCCGAGCCACTTGAGATTGGATCTTAAACCTCCCGTCCGAGCACGACCTGGGGAGGGGAGGGAAGTGTTTGGTGCTATGTTGGGAGAGGGGAAAACGGTGGCTGCATTGTTCGCACTGAACCCCCAAAGCCTTCGCATGTGGGTACACACAGACACACACAGACAGATAGACACAGAGAAACACATACACACACAGACAGATAGACACAGAGAAACACACACAGACAGAAAGACAGACACACACAGAGAAACACATACACACACACACACACACACACACACACATACACAGAGAAACACAGACACGCACAGACAGATAGACACGCACAGACACATACACACAGACACACACAGACACAGAGAAACACATACACACACAGAGAAACACACACAGATAGACACACATACACACACACACACACACACACACACACACACACACACAGACACAGACAGATAGACACAGAGAGACACAGACACACACACACACACACACACATACACAGAGAAACACAGACACGCACACAGACAGATAGACACGCACAGACGCACAGACACATACACAGACACACACAGAGAAACACATACACACAGACGCACACAGAGAAACACATACACACACACAGACGCACACAGACACAGACAGATAGACACACAGACACAGACACAGACAGACACACAGACAGACACACACACAGACACACACACAGACACAGACACAGACACAGACACAGACACACAGACACAGAGAAACACATACACACACACACACACACACAGAGAAACACATACACAGACACAGACAGATAGACACGCATACACACACAGACACAGAGAAACACACACACACACAGACAGATAGACACAGACACAGAGAAACACAGACACACACAGACTCTGAAATCCCAGTGACTGGGCTGGTCCGCCTTAATATGGAGCAGCAGTGAACTTACTGCAGTGTTACGAGGCTGAAGCCGATCGAGGACCTACTGCAGCCTTTTGCCTAATTAAACTCCTTCATTCCCGGCAGCTCATTGTCCATTCCAGTCACGGCATTCAGGGTCGGCTGTCCCCCTCCCCCTCCTCCTCCTCCTCCTTCTGGAAGATTCCATCCTGGAAAGAACCTGATTTTTTTTTTCCACGCTTTGGCGAATCTTATTTGCGTATCTCCTCCCCTCCGGCCCTCCCCATCTCTCAGCTGATGCAGTGCTGTCCTCCCCTCCCCCCCCCCCACCCCCCCACATCCCCTCCCACCAAGCTCCATCTCCAGTCAAACGATTAACGCCTTTGACCAGTCATGCATGCTGCGTTGGTTAACCCTTTCAGGGCAGTCCCCTTCGGCGTTCCGTCCGAGATCTTTGCAGATGCCCCAGAGGAATGAGCGGATCTCAACTACTCGAGCACCGTGCGTGGTTCTGCTCTCTGTGTCGCACGCTCTGAGCACTGTGCACAATTCTGCTCTCTGTGTCGCACGCTCTGAGCACTGTGCACAATTCTGCTCTCTGTGTCGCACGCTCTGAGCACTGTGCACAATTCTGCTCTCCGTGTCACGCTCTGAACACTGTGCACAATTCTGCTCTCCGTGTCGCATGCTCTGAGCACTGTGCACAATTCTGCTCTCCGTGTCGCGCGCTCTGAACACTGTGCACAGTTCTGCTCTCTGTGTCGCACGCTCTGAACACTGTGCACAGTTCTGCTCTCCGTGTCACGCTCTGAACACTGTGCACAATTCTGCTCTCCGTGTCGCGCGCTCTGAGCACTGTGCACAATTCTGCTCTCTGTGTCGCACGCTCTGAACACTGTGCACAGTTCTGCTCTCCGTGTCACGCTGTCTGAGCACTGTGCACAATTCTGCTCTCCGTGTCACGCTCTGAACACTGTGCACAATTCTGCTCTCCGTGTCGCGCGCTCTGAGCACTGTGCACAATTCTGCTCTCCGTGTCGCATGCTCTGAGCACTGTGCACAATTCTGCTCTCCGTGTCGCGCGCTCTGAGCACTGTGCACAATTCTGCTCTCCGTGTCACGCTGTCTGAGCACTGTGCACAATTCTGCTCTCCGTGTCACGCTGTCTGAGCACTGTGCACAATTCTGCTCTCCGTGTCACGCTGTCTGAGCACTGTGCACAATTCTGCTCTCCGTGTCACGCTGTCTGAGCACTGTGCACAATTCTGCTCTCCGTGTCACGCTGTCTGAGCACTGTGCACAATTCTGCTCTCCGTGTCACGCTGTCTGAGCACTGTGCACAATTCTGCTCTCCGTGTCACGCTGTCTGAGCACTGTGCACAATTCTGCGCTCCGTGTCGCACGCTGTCTGGGCACCGTGCGCGGTTCTGTTCTCCATAAGAAGGATGTCGAGGCACTGAAGATGGTGCAAAAAAGATTTACAACTACGATAGTGGAGACTGAACAGGCCGGGGGTTTTTTCTCCAGAAAAGAAAAAGGCTGACGGGTGACCTGATCGAGGTCTTTAAAATTACGAAGGGGGTTTCGATCGGGGAGACGTAGAGAAGATGTTGGCACACTTGTGGGGGGTGGAGACCCGAACTAGGGGGGCCATCAATATAAGACGGTCACGAATAAATCCGACAGGGGAATTCAGGAGAAACGTCTTCACCCGGAGAGCGGTGTGAGTGTGGGACTCGCTACCACAGGGAGTGGGTTGAGGGCGAACGGCGTAGATGCATTTAAGGGGCGGGGGGTAGCTGGATAAACACACGAGGGAGAAAGGAATAGAAGGATATGGTGATGGGGTGGGGGGGGGGTGGTGGAGGAGGCTCGTGTGGAGCAGAAACACCGGCACGGATGGGCCGAACGGCCTGTTTCTGTGCTGTGTTTTCTGTCTCGCCCCGCCTTGTTTTAAGTGTTTTAGTCTTGAGTTGGGTTTGGGGAGAGAGCAATTTGGCGGTTGGTGTCGAGCCGCAGAGGGACCCACCTATTGGGGTCCAGTTTCGTTGGGGTTGGGCCACGAGTCCGCTGGTCCCCCCCCCCCATGAAAGAGCTTCAACTGGGGGAAGGGGGACGGGGGGAGGGGCAGTACTTGGGAAAGGGGTCACCTTTAGTCTAAAGGTGTGACAGTGATGGTGCAGCCCGAAGGGTAATCCACCATCATCCTTCAGTGGGTCCCTCTGGGGGCGGCCCACTTGGTCCAAGTGTCATTCTGAACTCCTGTGACCCTCTACTCCCCAGGTTCCCCCTATTACGATAACGTGCGCCCGCTCTGCTACAGTGATTCTGACGCCGTGCTTGTCTGCTTTGACATCAGTCGCCCAGAGACTCTGGACAGTGCAGTGAAGAAGGTCAGTAACCGCATTGGAATATAACCCGAACCCTCCGCCCGGCACCGACCGGGAAACGCTCGGAGGCTGCCGCACAGGCATCACCTCCCACTCCAGGCCAACAGTCCCAGTGAGGCAGAGCCATCCTTTCGGAGGGTCAGTGCAGCGCTCCCTCAGCACTGACCCTCCGGCAGTGCGGCGCTCCCTCAGCACTGACCCTCCGACAGCGCGGCACTCTCTCAGTACTGACCCTCTGACAGCGCGGCGCTCCCTCAGCACTGACCCTCCGACAGCGCGGCGCTCTCTCAGTACTGACCCTCCGACAGTGCGGCGCTCTCTCAGCACTGACCCTCTGACAGCGCGGCGCTCCCTCAGCACTGACCCTCCGGCAGTGCGGCGCTCCCTCAGCACTGACCCTCCGACAGCGCGGCACTCTCTCAGCACTGACCCTCCGACAGCGCGGCGCTCTCTCAGCACTGACCCTCCGACAGCGCGGCGCTCTCTCAGCACTGACCCTCCGACAGCGCGGCGCTCTCTCAGCACTGACCCTCCGACAGCGCGGCGCTCTCTCAGCACTGACCCTCCGACAGCGCGGCGCTCTCTCAGCACTGACCCTCCGACAGCGCGGCGCTCTCTCAGCACTGACCCTCCGACAGCGCGGCGCTCCCTCAGCACTGACCCTCCGACAGCGCGGCGCTCCCTCAGCACTGACCCTCCGACAGCGCGGCGCTCTCTCAGCACTGACCCTCCGACAGCGCGGCGCTCTCTCAGCACTGACCCTCCGACAGCGCGGCGCTCTCTCAGCACTGACCCTCCGACAGCGCGGCGCTCTCTCAGCACTGACCCTCCGACAGCGCGGCGCTCTCTCAGCACTGACCCTCCGACAGCGCGGCGCTCCCTCAGCACTGACCCTCCGACAGCGCGGCGCTCCCTCAGCACTGACCCTCCGACAGCGCGGCGCTCCCTCAGCACTGACCCTCCGACAGCGCGGCGCTCCCTCAGCACTGACCCTGGGAATGTGGACCAGAATTCTGGGACTCAAGTCTCTGGACATTCTGACATCTTGACTCGGGAATGCAAACACATGAAGAACAAAAAGCAAGTGCCTCAGATTTTTATATTTATATATTTATCTATTTTCTCTCTCGTTCTCTCCCTTCCTGTCGTCCTCTCTCAGTGGAAGACTGAAATCCAGGATTATTGTCCCAGGACGAATGTGTTACTCATTGGCTGTAAAACAGACCTGCGCACGGACTACAGCACTGTCCTCGAACTCTCCAATCAAAAACAGGCTCCCATCTCCCAGGAGCAGGTATGGACAAGTCTGTCAGCACACCCCCTCCCTATCACTGTGCCCTCCTCCGCTCCCCCTCCCTATCACTGTGCCCTCCTCCGCTCCCCCTCCCTATCACTGTGCCATCCTCCGCTCCCCCTCCCTATCACTATGCCCTCCTCCGCTCCCCCTCCCTATCACTGTGCCCTCCTCCGCTCCCCCTCCCTATCACTGTGCCCTCCTCCGCTCCCCCTCCCTATCACTGTGCCCTCCTCCGCTCCCCCTCCCGCCCTATCATTGTAACCTGCTCCACTCCTCCTCCCTCCCTACCACTGTAACCTCCTCCACTCCCCCTCCCTCCCTATCACTGTAACCTCCTCCTCTCGTCCCTCCCAATCACTGTACCCTCCTCCACTCCCCCTCCCTATCAATGTACCCTCCTCCACTCCCCCTCCCTCCCTGTCACTGTAACCTCCTCCACTCCCCCTCCCTCCCTGTCACTGTAACCTCCTCCACTCCCCCTCCCTCACTGTCACTGTAACCTCCTCCACTTCCCCTCCCGCCCTATCACTGTAACCTCCTCCACTCCCCCTCCCTCCCTATCACTGTAACCTCCTCCACTCCCCCTCCCTCCCTATCACTGTAACCTCCTCCACTCCCCCTCCCTCACTGTCACTGTAACCTCCTCCACTTCCCTTCCCTCCCTATCACTGTAACCTCCTCCACTCCCCCTCCCTCACTGTCACTGTAACCTCCTCCACTCCCCCTCCCTCACTGTCACTGTAACCTCCTCCACTCCCCCTCCCTCCCTGTCACTGTAACCTCCTCCACTCCCCCTCCCTCCCTGTCACTGTACCCTCCTCCACTCCCCCTCCCTCCCTATCACTGTACCCTCCTCCACTCCCCCTCCCTCCCTACCACTGTAACCTCCTCCTCGCTCCCTCCCTCCCTATCACTGTAACCTCCTCCACTCCTCCTCCCTCCCTATCACTGTAACCTCCTCCTCGCCCCCTCCCTCCCTATCACTGTAACCTCCTCCTCTCCTCCCTCCCAATCACTGTACCCTCCTCCACTCCCCCTCCCTCCCTGTCACTGTAACCTCCTCCACTCCCCCTCCCTCCCTATCACTGTAACCTCCTCCACTCCCCCTCCCTCACTGTCACTGTAACCTCCTCCACTCCCCCTCCCTCACTGTCACTGTACCCTCCTCCACTGCCCCTCCCTCCCTATCACTGTAACCTCCTCCACTCCCCCTCCCTATCACTGTAACCTCCTCCACTCCCCCTCCCTCCCTATCACTGTAACCTCCTCCGCTCCCCCTCCCTCCCTATCACTGTAACCTCCTCCTCTCCTCCCTCCCAATCACTTTACCCTCCTCCGCTCCCCCTCCCTCCCTATCACTGTAACCTCCTCCACTCCCTCTCCCTCCCTATCACTGTAACTCCTCCACCCTCCCTATCTCTGTAACGTCCTCCAATCCCCTCCCTCCATATCACTGTACCCTCCGCCACTGCCCCTCCCTCCCTATCGCTGTTACCTCCTCCACTCCTCCTCCAATCCCCCTCCATCCCTATCACTGTAACCTCCTCCACTCCCCTTCCCTCCCTATCACTGTAACTTCCTCCACTCCTCCCTCCCTTCCTATCTCTGTAACCTCCTCCAGTCCCCCTCCCTCCTTATCATTGTAACCTCCTCCACTCCCCTTCCCTCCCTATCACTGTACCCTCCTCCACTCCTCCTCCCTTTCACTGTAACCTCCTCCACTCCTCCCTCCCTCCCTATCTCTGTAACCTCCGCCACTCCCCCTCCCTCCCTCTGTAACCTCCTCCAGCCCCTACGACCCTCCAATTCTGATCTCTTGCGCCTCTCTCTGTCTCTCGATCTCTTGCGGGTGTCTGTGTCTGTCTCCCTCTTCCGCGCATTTGCTCGCCTGTCCCTGATGTCTCCAGTGTCTCAGCGTCTGACCTTGTCTGATTAATGGTCCTGTGAATTGTCTTGGGGACGATTTAGTAATTTATAAGTGCGATTATGAATGCATGTTATTGTCTGCAGCCTTGTGTCTCTCGAGAAATACTCTTGAACATTGATGGTTGATGATGTCAATCTTGTTCAGATTGAAGATTTTTAAAATTCATTCATGGGATGTGGGCGTCACTGGCCAGGCCAGCATTTATTGCCCATCCCTAATTGCCCTTGAGAAGGTGGTGGTGAGCTGCCTTCCTGAACCGCTGCAGTCCGTGTGAGGTAGGTGACACCCACAGTGCTGTTAGGAAGGGAAGAACATAAGAACTAGGAGCAGGAGTAGGCCGTCCGGCCCCTCGAGCCTGCTCCGCCATTCAATAAGATCATGGCTGATCTTTTCGTGGACTCAGATCCACTTACCCGCGCTCCCACCGTATCCCTTAATTCCTTTATTGTTCAAAAAGATATCTACCTTAGCTTTAAAGACGTTTACTGAAGAAGCGTCAACTACTTCACTGGGCAAGGAATTCCATAGATTAACAACCCTCTGGGTGAAGAAGTTCCTTCTTAATTCAGTCCTAAATCTGCTCCCTCTAATCTTGAGGCTATGCCCTCTTGTCCTAGCTTCACCTGCCAGTGGAAACATCCTCTCCACTTGTATCTTATCTATTCCCTTAATGATTTTATATGTTTCTATAAGATCCCCCCTCATTCTTCTGAACTCCAATGAATATAATCCCAATCTACTCAGTCTCTCCTCATAAGCCAACCCCCTCAACTCCGGAATCAACCGAGTGAACCTCCTCTGCACCCTCTCCAGTGCCCGTACATCCTTTCTCAAGTAAGGAGACCAAAACTGCACACAGTACTCCAGGTGCGGCCTCACCAGTACCTTATACAGCTGCAACATAACCTCTCTGCTTTTAAACTCAATCCCTTTAGCAATGAAGGACAAAATTCCATTTGCCTTCCTAATTACTTGCTGTACCTGCAGACCAACCTTCTGCGATTCATGCACAAGGACACCCAGGTCCCTCTGTATAGCAGCATGCTGCAACTTTTTACCATTCAAGTAATAATCCTTTTTCCTGTTACTCCTACCGAAATGAATGACTTCACATTTACTAACATTGTATTCCATCTGCCAGACCTTTGCCCACTCACTCAATGTATCTATGTTCCTCTGCAAAGTTTCACAGTCATCTGCACACTTTGCTCTGCCACTCATCTTAGTGTCATCTGCAAACTTTGACACCCTACACGTGGTCCCCAACTCCAAATCATCTATATAAATTGTAAATAATTGCGGTCCCAACACCGACCCCTGAGGCACACCACTAGTGACTGATTGCCACCCAGAATAGCACTCATTTATCCCCACTCTCTGCTTCCTGTTAGTCAACCAATCCTCTATCCATGCTAATACTTTACCCCTGACGCCATGCATCCTTATCTTATGCAGCAGCCTCTTGTGCGGCACCTTGTCGAAGGCCTTCTGGAAATCTAGGTACACCACATCCACTGGGTCCCCATTGTCCACCTTGCTCGTAATGTCATCATAGAATTCCAAAAGATTTGTCAAGCATGACCTGCCCTTCATGAACCCATGCTGTGTCTGCCCAACGGGACAATTTCTATCGAGAGGCCCTGCTATTTCTTCCTTGATAATAGACTCAAGCATCTTCCCCACTACAGAGGTTAAGCTAACCGGTCTATAATTCCCCATCTTTTGTCTACCTCCCTTTTTAAACAGTGGCGTCACATCTGCTGTTTTCCAATCTGCTGGGACTACCCCAGAGTCCAGCGAATTTTGGAAAATTACCGTCAGTGCACCTGCTATTTCTCCCGCCATCTCTTTTAGTACCCTGGGATGCATTCCATCAGGGCCAGGAGACTTATCAATCCTTAGCTCCATTAGCTTGCCCAACACTACCTCTTCCGTAATAATGATTGTTTCCAGGTCCTCACCTACGTTCGTCTCTTTGTCAATTACTGGCATGTTATTAATGTCCTCCACTGTGAAGACCGATACAAAATACCTGTTCAATGCCTCGGCCATTTCATCATATCCCATAACTAAATTCACCTTCTCATCCTCTAAAGGACCAACGTTTACTTTGGCCACTCTTTTTCGTTTTATATATTTATAGAAACTTTTGCTATCTGTCTTTATATTCTGTGCTAGTTTTTTCTCATGTTCCATCTTACTATTCTTTATAGCTCTTTTTGTAGCTTTCTGTTGACCTTTAAAGTTTTCCCAATCTTCTAGTTTCATGCTGCTTTTGGCCACTTTGTATGCCTTCTTTTTCAATTTGATAGCCTCCCTTAGTTCCTTAGACACCCATGGCAGATTACCCCTTTTCTTCCAGTCCTTCCTTTTCACTGGAATATACTTTTGCTGAGCACTTTGAAAAATTGCTTTGAAAGTCCTCCACTGCTCGTCAACTGTCCCACCGTAAAATCTTTGTTTCCAGTCTACTTTAGCCAAGTCCTCCCTCATTCTATTGTAGTCCCCCTTGTTCAAGTGCAGGACCCTGGTATTGGATTTTATCTTCACACTCTCCATCTGTATTCTAAATTCAACCATACTGTGATCACTCCTTCCAAGAGGATCCCTAACCATGAGGTCATTAATTATTCCTATCTCATTACACAGTACTAGATCTAGGATAGCTTGCTCCCTCGTCGGTTCCATTACATACTGTTCAAGAAAACTATCACAGATACACTCAACGAATTCCTCCTCAAGGCTACCCTGACTGAGCTGGTTCGACCAATCTACATGTAGATTAAAATCCCCCATGATAATTTCCGAACCATTTTTACAGGCATTAGTTATTTCTTTGTTTATTGCCCGCCCCAATGTGATGTTATTATTTGGTGGCCTATAGACTACGCCTATCAATGACTTTTTCTTCTTAGAGTTTCTAATTTCCACCCAAATGGATTCAACCTCATTCTCCATAGAACCTATATCATCTCTCAGCACCGCCCTGATGTCGTCCTTGAGTATCAGAGCTACACCACCTCCCTTACCTTCCTGTCTGTCCTTCCGAATAGTCTGGTACCCCTGGATATTTAACCCCCAGTCGTGACCAACCTGTAACCATGTCTCCGTAATGGCTACCAAATCATATTTATTCGTGATGATTTGTGCTGTTAACTCATCAACCTTGTTACGAATGCTACGAGCATTCATTTAAAGTGTCTTTATGCTAGCTTTCTTACCCTCATGATTCCCAACAACTCTAATAATAACTCTTGAGTTATCCTTCCTTTCTGCTTCTTTCATCGTCTGCCTTGAACCTAAACCCTCCTGCACACAGGTTAGCCTGCTGCTTACCTTTTTATTTATCGTCATACTCCCTGTCGTTTTCCCTTTCCCTTCCCCCCGAGTCGCTAGTTTAAAGTCCTAGAGACCACCCTATTTATCTGTTTCTCTAGAACACTGGTTCCAGATCAGTTCAGGTGGAGACCGTCCCATCGGTACAGATCCCCCTGGTTCCAAAACTGATGCCAATGCCCCATGAAATGGAACCCCTCTTTCCCACACCACTCCCTTAGCCACGTGTTTACTTCCCTAATATTCTTATCCCTAAACCAATTTGCACGTGGCTCGGGCAGTAATCCGGAGATTATGACCCTCGAGGACCTGTTCCTTAATTTCGTTCCTAGTGCTTTATAATCCCCAAACAGGTCCTCCATCCTAGCCTTGCCTATGTTGTTAGTCCCAACGTGGACCACAACAACTGGATCCTCCCCCTCCTGCTCCAATATCCTTTCAAGCCGGTCAGAGATGTCCTGCACCCTGGCACCGGGCAGGCAACACGCCATGCGGGACTCCCGATCCGGCTTGCAAAAGATACTATCTATCCCCCTAATTATAGAATCCCCTATAACTACCACTTGTCTTTTTGCTCCCCCCTCTTGAATGGCCTTCTGCACCATGGTGCCATGGTTAGTTGGCTCATCCTCCCCGCAGCCCTTTTCCTCATCCACACAGGGAGCAAGTATCTCGTACCTGTTGGATAAGGTCAAAGGCTGAGGCTCCTCCACTCCTGAACTCAGGATCCCCCTACCTGCCTCACTTGCAATCACACCCTGTTGTCCCTGATCACTAACTGAATTTGAATTACTTAATCTACCAGGTGTGACTGCCTCCTGAAACAAAACGTCCAGGTAACTCTCCCCCTCCCGGATGTGCCGCAGTGTTTGAAGCTCAGATTCCAGATCATCATCTCTGAGCCGGAGTTCTTCCAGCAACCAACACTTGCTGCAGATGTGGTCCCTGCCGTTCACAATGGGGACAGCCAGCTCCCACATCATACAGCTACAGCACATCACCTGCCCAGCCATCTCTACTTAGTTAATTACTTTATTACTTTATATAAATTTATGAGTTAAATACTTTCTGATACTTCTCTCCTATGGTCTTTTTCAAATAACCAATTAATAGATAAATCAAAAAAAGTAGTAAGTAAAAAAAAGAAAGTAAATTTTTAACCAATCACACGATACAGAAGAAATAAAAAAGCTTACCTTATCACACAGCAGAGTCCTTTTTTTTTGGTTAGAGGAGGAGGGCGGGTGGGAGACACTACATGTGTAGTGTCTCGGGTACAGCCACTGCCCAAATATATAAGTTTTTACTTACCCAGAAGTCCCCTGTTCTACCGAAACAAACGGTAATCTACTTTAGGCTGAAACTGACTTCCCAGCTGTTCTCTCGCTCCCACAGCCTCTGCTTCCGAAAAAGCTGCTGCACAAAAGGTAAGATATTTTACACTGCCCAAATATAAATCCTGAGTTCCAGGATTTTGACCCAGTGACAGTGAAGGAACGGCCGATATAGTTCCAAGTCAGGATGGTGTGTGACTCGGAGGGGAACTTGCAGGTGGTGGTGTTCCCATGCATCTGCTGCCCTTGTCCTTCAA